>NW_004444263.1:222675-300947 GCF_000243295.1 Trichechus manatus latirostris
GA
Organism: Trichechus manatus latirostris; assembly: GCF_000243295.1. Classification (NCBI taxonomy): domain Eukaryota; kingdom Metazoa; phylum Chordata; class Mammalia; order Sirenia; family Trichechidae; genus Trichechus; species Trichechus manatus. The sequence continues at coordinate 222,678 of NW_004444263.1, forward strand.
CTAAAGGGGCACACCAACCCAGGGGCAAGGACTAGAAGGCAGGAGGGGACAAGAAAGCTGGTAACAGCAACTCAAGGTCAAGAAGGGGAGAGTGCTGACATGTCATGGCATTGGTAACCAATGTCACAAAACAATATGTGTACTGTTTAATGAGAAGCTAGTTTGTTCTGTAAACCTTTATCTAAAGCATAATAAAAAAAAAAAGATTTATCTGCGTAAGTCAGGTGTAGCTATAGTTCACTCGCTTGCATTGCTATATACTGTTCTGTTGTATGACTATACTGCATAATGTATTTATCCATCCTACAATTTGTGCCTATTAGAGTGGTTTACAGTTTAGGATGATTATAAACAATGCTGTATGCTGTATTCTTACACATATATATTATTTACACATGTGCAGGAGTTTCTCTAGTATATATCTAGGAGTGGAATTATTGGGTGGTAGGGTATATGCAGCTTTTCAAGATAATGGCAAACGTTTCCCCTAATTATTTTTTCATATTTATGACTAAAGTCCTTTAAAGAAAAGATTATGCCTTAGAGCATTCTCAATTATTTCAGAAGCTACCACCAAATTGTATTTGCAGAAGGTACTTAATAAATATTTACTAATGACGGACAGCTCCAAACCAGGCTCCCCCTCCACCTACCTCGGAGACAGGCCACGCCTGCCAGCAGTAGTAGCAATGTCCCAGCGTAGTGAGAGAATGGCACCACTTTGGACAAACTCAAGTAACCTGGGGAAGGAAGAGGGAACACATGAGAAGCTCTCCCCACTGCCTCTCAGCTCCTCTTCCCAATTCAGCCCCAACCTCCAACCCACAGCCTCTCTTTAGGACAGCCACACCCTCAGAGGAAGAAGACGCCTGATGGAAGAGGGAAGCCAAGCCATCCTCACAGGCCCCCTTTCCTCTTTAAGGGGCCTGCTCATCTGCTAACAACCTGCCCGCTTCCTGCCCACCACCTTTGAAACCACACTGACCTTTCCTGTACAAGTAGAAGAAGGCGAAGGGAGAGGAGTAATAAGAGATGGACCAGAAGACTGAAGCCTGCAGCAGAGAGACAGAGACAAGCAGTCAATATACATACACACATGCACACACACACATGCATGCACACGCATACACACACACAGTTCTGCCATTTCCAGGCCTAGGCTCTGAGCAAGGTGGGTAAACTGAGGGATATCATATCAAGTACCTATTCTGTGCATAACATTAAGTACACAGTAGGTGCTTGTTGAAATGCAGTGTGTATGAGCATAACAGAGGCTGGGAAAACTAGATTCTTTTTTCCCCCCAAATCACCTCTGGAGGTAATTCTATCACATTTAAAGGTGAGTCCCTCTTTCTACTCAAGTTAATCAAGCTTTCTCAATTGGCCCTGCTCAGGAGAGCCCTGGCCTGGTCCCCAAGAGATGCGCAAACGTCACCATAGGAACCCAGCCAGAGAGAACAGTTCTCTGCAGCCAAAGAGGTTAGCTGCCAGGGAGGACAGGTCACTGGGGACTGCAGGACTTATAACCTGCAGATGGTCCCGAGAGTAAAGATATCCTCCTCATGGTTCAGCTGCCCAGGAGAAAGCAGTGCTCCATACCAAAGGGGAGTACCAAGTATGTACACTGGAGAGCATGTGCATGTGTTGAAGAGTTCTGCTGCAGAGTCCAGAGCATCCCCCATCCCTGGGTGCTGCCTTCTTCCAGTCTGGGGAGGACTAAGTTCAAAAGCGCAGCTGGGTCTGAAAAGATGCAGTGAGCCCCAGATGCCAGGGCAGACATACCAGGGCCAGGATGCTGTCCGCATGTTTCTCCAGGGCACGGGGCTGATAGTACGTATCCTGCCAAGACAGATAAGCTCATTAAGGACTCTACCCATTGGCATGTCTTTCCTTTCCCTTTCAGAAGCCCAGAGGTATGTCCTCTGGTTCTGGCCTCCAAAGCTATGTCCCCTGGGACACCCCTCACTTAGCCCCCATGGAAGCCCTTCTTCCCTACCCCCAACCAAAGATGACTTCCCACCCCAGACCCGGACAAGCACAGGACTTGGAAGTAAAAGTGAAAGCAGCATTGGGGGACTTTTGCTCCTTTCTCACCCCAGTTTCAAATGGGCCGTGAACGTGTGTATATGGGGAGAGGGGTTAGTGACGAAGGAAAAGACACATGACAACTTTAAGAGGGAAAGAAGAGCATCAGCTATAGGGGAGGTTGATTAGGGAAGAGACCAACCGTGGAGCTGACTCTGGCAGTTTGTAGGGGACAGTAAACACAATTTGGGACTACCGATAAAAAGGAAAAGAACATTTAGGGTCACAGCCTACCACCACCCCCAGCTTTCATAAATGCAATGACTGGAGTCTTCAGGTTAAACTGAGGCGGGGGGGGGGGGGGGCGGATACATGATATGTTGAAGAAGGCATTTTGAAATTCAAGGCCAGTGTAGAGGGAAGATAAACGGAGCCTGGGGGAGGATCCAAGAGGCACCGAAGAAGAAACTGGTAGTTTTAAGGAAAAATCCGCCAGCTCCCCAAACCGCGCAGGGCCTCTTCTAGGGTTTGAGTCAATTAGGATCGCCAGGGACCATGACAGATAGGGTGGGGGGGCCGCGGAGAAGAAAAAATCAGGAGTGGTGGTCGGAATGAGAAAGCGGTGCGCAAACAGCTATAAAGAAAGGAGGCAGCCAGCCCACAGGCGTGACTTTAACCCAGGAAGCACAAAGAGCTCAGACTTTGCGGACAACTGGCTTGACAAACAGTCTCCCCCTATTTTCAATAATGGGCACTTCTTGGGAGCAAAGGCCGCAGCGGTTTGAGCAAGTACCATGTTTTTCGCCGGGGGAGAAGTCGACTCACCCAGGAGCTGGAAGAGGGAGTGGTGACTGTAGTTGGAGGCTCAGGGACGCCGGACGGGGTCCTTTCTGAGTCCCTTTCTCGGTAGATTTTGTAGAGCCGGGGGCCTAGGACGCAGCTCAGGAGCTTTGCCATTGCCCCGGCTCGGGGCGCGGCTCCGTCGGCTGCCGGTCCCCCTGCTGGCCCCGCCCTCCCCCAGCCTCTGAGATGTTGCGTGCCCTTGACGTCAGCGCGTACTAGCCCCGCCTAGTGGCGAGTCGGGACATTATTCTCTCTTTTTGAGAAGGGTTTCGCGCAGTTGGAGCTATGGATTCAGCAGTGGTTAGAAACTAGTTGCAGGCGTTTGGAACGCGGAGAGTTTCAAAATTATTCGGCATAGTTAAATCATTTTTTTTCTGTCCCTTAATACTTGGCACACTCTCGAGCGAGAGTGGAAACGAGGGGTAAGAGGAGCATTTGACAAGAGCAACAAAAAGATGTCTAGGAATAAATCTAGTAAAAGAAATGCAAGAATTTATGAAGAAAATTATAAAAAGTTGTTGAAAGAGGTAGAAGGCGGCTTGAATAAATGGAGAGCTACACCGTGGTCAAGGAACCCTGGGGTCGCAATGGTTAATTGCTGGGCTGCTCACCGAAAGGTTGGCTGTGACTCTGCAAGAGAAAAACCCGGCGATCTGCTTCTGTAAAGATTACAGCCAAGAAAACCCTATGGGGCACTTTTACTCCGTCAAGTGCGGTCCCTATGAGTTGAAAATCAACTCCATGGCACCTAACAACGACAGCACCATGGTCGTGGATAGGAAGACATTGTTGTAAAGATGTGTGGGATATTCGTAAAAAAAGAAAATGAGTGAATTAACTCTCATAATCACGGACAAATCTCAAACCATACTAATGAATGGGAAAAGAAGCCACAGAATACATACACCATACCATTTGCATAAAATTCAAAAACACACAAAATAATAAAGCAGGTGAAGCTAATTTAGACAGTGGTTACAGAGCATAGAGGATCTTTGACTGAACTTCAATTTCTCAATAAATATACAGGTTTATTTTATTTTTCTTTGTACCTTACCCGTTGCTGTTGAATTGATTTCGACTCATGGCAACCCCATGTGTTTCAGAGTAGAACTTCGTTCTACTGGGTTTTCAAGGAAGTACATCACCAGGACTTTCTTCAATGGGGCCTGCTGGGTGGATTCAAACAGACAATCTATCTGTTAGTAATCGAGTGCAAATAGTTTGTGCCACCCAGGGACCTTACATCTACCTAGTATATAATCTCTTTAGCTTTTTATTGGCATTAACTTATATACAGAGAAATGCACCAATTGAATATTTCCATGTAATCAACACCCAAATCATGAGTAGATCATTACCAGCATCCAGAAGGCCCTCTCCAGCTCCCTACCAGTTGCTACCCCCACCCTAAATGGAACTACTAACCTAACTTCTAACCCCATAGATTAGTTTTGTCTGTTTTTGTACTTTACATAATCTAATACATGCTATTTGTGTCTTGTTTTATTTACTCTCATTATGTGAGATTCAGTCTTGTTGTGTGTCCTTGTGATTTGTTCAGGCTCATTGCTGTCCGTTATACAGTTATTTATCCGTTACACAGTTGTACATCATGGTTTTTTTTTAACCATTTTTTATTGTGGTAAACATATAAGGAGCAAAACATTTGCCATTTTAGCAATCTTCACATGTTCAGTGACATTAAATACACTATCGTACTGTTCAACCATCACCATTCATGCTTCCCAAATTTTTCCACCACCCTTAACAAAACTCAGCAACCCCTAAGCGTTGTATCTTCCTTTCCCCTCCCTTCTGCCTGCTCCTGGTAACACTAATAAACCTTTATCTCTATACATTGCCTATTCTAGATATTTCATATAAGTGGAATCATACAATATTTGTCCTTTTGTGACTTATTTCACTCAGCATAATGTCTTCAAAGCACCATGTCTTTTGTATGTATGGAATATTTCATCAAGAATAATTTTTAAAATAAATAAGTAGACTTTAAAAATAAATAACACATTACAAAGTATTAGAACTGTATGAAGATCTGCCTTGAGAGAGTGCTGCCTGGGCCAGAGGGATGAATCAGTGGCCCCTCCAGGCTTCTGCTACTCTTCTCCCTGAGTGATAGCTATATAAACCAACTCATCATGGTTTCAGGAGACATCTGAAGGGTAAGTCATTCCAAATCATTTATGGGCTGCTAATTGGGTGCCCAGTCTTGTGCTGGGTCTCATGTAGACCAACATGATGACTCAACTGCTTTGCTCATGGTTGGTGTCTGTTAGGGGTGGAAGAGAGACCACAGAATGTACTTCCAGACTGATAAGAGATGGACGGTTGTGATCCCTTCTGTGCAGGCTTCTTAGCATGGAGAGTCTTTGTTCTGAGTCCCTCAGCTAATATGGAGTCAGAAGGGTTAGGAGGTCATTTTCAGAACAGCCTAGACTGGATCCTCCTCCTCTTCCCCCTCAGGATCAAGAGGTGGTGGTCACTTCTTCCCCAGTAGACAGGCAGCTGGACTTTATCTCCCAAGCATTCCCACCCCTGCCAGAGGCCCATGTCACTCCAGTCCAGAGACTGTGGGCTTTTATCTAGACTCTGTTTCCTCCCTGGGGACGCCAGGTCCCAGGGCAAGAGAACTTGGCAGGTCCTCCCCATGGCGGTCTTATTCCTCCTCCTTCTGTTCCTATGCTGGCCCCTCAAGGCAGCTGCAGGTAAGAAATAGGAAGTGAAGAATTCTTCAGCTATTCTAAAGGTTGGGGAAAGACTGCTGCTCTTTCTCCTTAGAGTCCTGGGGGAAGCATCTGACCTAAGAAGATAGATTTACTCCAAGTGACCTCCCCTTGCTTCTAGTACTGGAGAAGTCCCAGAGACAGTGAGGGTCCAGGTCACATAGCTTCCTTTAAAAAATAAGAGATGGACGAGTAAATGCTTTCAGAAAAGGAGAAAGGAGAGGAAGAGAGGTGGGCATTTGCCAACTATTTCAGCTTTTTCCCTCTTGTGCCAGATTCCCTTACTGGCTGAGGAAAGGGGAAGAAAGCCATTACCCTCTTCTCTCCACTTTTTTTTTTGTAGTTGTCACTTGAGAAATGTGCTCACCAGCCAGGCTAGTGTTGAGGGACCCTAAAAGGGGAGGACATTGAGTGGGGGTGGGTGTTGAGCCTGTGGAGGTCTCTGGTCTCACACAACCCTCTCCCCACAGAGAACATCCAGGCCATCTATGTGGCCTTGGGGGAAGCGATGGAGCTTCCATGTCCCTCACCACCCACCCTGCATGGGGATGAACACCTGTCCTGGTTCCGCAGCTCTGCAGCAGGCTCCTCTACCGTTCTGGTGGCCCAAGCCCAAGTGGCCAGACCAGCCCCAGACCAAGGAAAGCTTGGAAGGGAATCCAGGCCCAAACTGCTGGGGAACTACTCTCTGTGGCTGGAGAGGACCAAGGAGGGGGATGCTGGGCGGTACTGGTGCGCAGTGCTGGGTCAGCACTACACGTACCAGAACTGGAGGGTGTATGACATCTCCGTGCTCAGAGGTAAGTGGTGGTGAGCGGCGAGAGGCAGGGGGTGGGGGTGGGGGGGCAGCGTGCAAACCAGGGCCACTGGGTCTGGGGAGGCACACACAAAGAACTGAAAGGTATCCTCTTTCCCCACAGGCTCCCAGTTATCTGCAAGGACTGCAGATGGATCCCCCTGCTCTGTCCTCCTGTGCTCTGTGATCCCTCCTAGGCGCCTGGACTCTGTGACTTGGCTGGAGGGGAAAGGGCCTGTGAGGGGCCGGGTACAGTCCTTCTGGGGTGAGGGGGCTGCCCTGCTCTTGGTGTGCCCTGGGGAGGGGCTTCCTGAGCCCAGGGGCCGCAGACCAAGAATCATCCGCTGCCTCTTGCCTCAGAACAAAGGGATCAGCTTCAGCCTGGCAGGTAAGCTGAAGGAGGAGATGGGAAGGGATGATGGGCATATTTTTGTACCAGCTGGCTAGAGGAGGAGGCTAGACAGGAGGCCAATCCATTATTGGCTAGGTCAGGGAGTGACTTCTGGTGGAGCAGACCATTACCTAGAGGAGGGGGACTAGGGTAATCTGTGATTTTTGGGACTGTTCCATAGCTGAGAGGAAGAAACTAAGAAATTGCTGAGGGAGTTGTCTTTTCTAGAAAGGATACATGCACTGATGTTATAACGGCCTATTGTTAGTGAAAGCAGAAGAAGAAAAATATATATAATTGTTTTACAATAAAAAGTCCATTATACAGAGAAGGAATGTTATTGGGTGTAGAATAATCCATTTACAAGGCAGGAGAGAGAAGTAAATGGCCTTTATTTCAGTAAGCAAAAGCCAATGAATGGGCAGTAACTGAGTCTTATTTACCTTTTCATGCTCAGTAGCTAACACGGTGCCTGGCATGGGGTGGATGCTCAGCAAATGTTTATGAGTGAATGAATGGAAGAACGAATAAATGGAAGGTTCTTTATTTATTATTATTATTTTTTGAAAGGATAGTTTACTATAAAGGGATTAGGGGAAAAAAGCACAGTTACGACTGGTGATCTCTTCTGGAGTTACTTATCCTTAGGTGGTCAGGAGGGCAATGCCATTCTCTATGAATGGTGCCTCATGGAGTCAGGGTGAGAGGCCTGGAAGGGGAAAAAGTGGGCGGCAAGCATTGGGCACAGGGAATCTCATGAAGTCATCTGTTGGAAGAGCCCACTAGATTATGGGGGAAGCCTCTCTTTGGGGCAGAGAGACAGCCCCCTCACTCTTTCCCTCCCCACCCCTCTTGTCTTGCCCTCCTATAGCCTCCGTGGATGCCTCTCCCGCCGTTTGTGCTGCCTCCACAGGCTGGGATATGCCCTGGATCCTGATGCTGCTGCTCGCGGCAGGCCAGGGAGTCATCATCCTGACCCTCAGCATTGTGCTCTGGAGGCACAGGACTCAGAGAGCTTCATGCAGAAGTGGGTCCCTCCCTCCCAGGGGGAAGAAGAGAGAGAGCGCGTATGGGTGTGAGGTCTCACATCTCACCTCTGTAGCCTCTTTTCTTGGGGAAGGAGTAGCAAGGAATACAGATCTGGGTTTTCTGGTGACGTCTCTTCTCTTCCTCACCCTATATGGCTCCTTCTCCCCAGATGCCTCGATTCCTCAGTTCAAACCCGAAATCCAGGTCTACGAGAACGTCCATCTGGCCTGTCTCAGGTGAGGAAAAACTAGAGGGCAGAGGCAGGTCTTCCCAGAGGGGATTGAGGATGGAGGAGCAAACACTGGGGGTGGGGGTGGGGGTGGGGATGGGGTCCTAGTTCTTGAGGAGGTGAGAATGGAAGTATTCTTTTTATTTAATTAATTATTTTGTTGTTGTTGTTGTTAAAAAATACACAGCTGAACATACACCAATTCAACAATTTCTACATGTACAATTCAGTGACATTGATTACATTACTCAAGTTGTGCAGCCATTCTCACCCTCCTTTTTGCAATTGGTCCTCCTCCATTAACATAAACTCACTTCCCCTAAGGTTCCTATCTAATCTTTCAAATTGCTGTTGTCGATTTGATTCTATATCGAAGATTCTTAAAAGAGCATAATGCTTAAGGCAGACATTTTTTACTAGTTAAGCTAAAGTATTATTTGGTTTCAAGAAGGCTTCAGGGGATATTTTTCCTTTAATGTTTAAAGATTATTTCAGGGCAATAGTTTCACTGGTTCATCCAGCCTCCACGGCTCCAGAAAGTCTGGTCCAATGAGAATTTGGAATTCTTTTCTGCATTTTTCCCCTTTTGATCAGGTTTCTTTCATAGAAGAAAATGGAGAAATTCTTAACCTGGGTCTCTTTCACAAATTCCGCAGCCCACCTGCCCCCAAGACCAGGTGATTTCAGTGACATCTCCTGCTGGAAAGTGTGACCTGCTATCTCCCTGGCCATTTGGCACCTGAAGGATTCCACAGCGAACTTGTCCAGGGGGGAGAGGCTGAGTGTTGACTTCTTAGTGCAGCTGGTCTCCAGCTGCCAACTCTGGTGGGGAAGGGGCTGAAGGAAAGGAAGAGCATTATCCTCTGTGATGTCATCTACAAAAACGTGTGGTCCTCTGTCTTGCAGCAGCCAGTGGAGGATGGCCCTGAGCCCCCAGTATGGCAGTGACTGAAGGGAACCTGGGGGAGCTGGTGGGGATGGGGAGGGATGGGGTGGACAGAGGAGACAAAAGAATCCTGTGCAGGAGTGAGGAATCAGTCAGGGGGGAACCAAAGGACAAATGGGGAAAACTGAGAAAGAGAGAAGGGAAGAGATTCAAGTCAGAGTAAGAGGACAGAGATGGACAAAGAGATGGAGAAAAACAGGACAAAAAGTGGGAGGACTGAAGGACAGAGAGAGCAGAAAGAAGACTCAACTTGCCCCCAGATTAAGCCAGACATCCCCTCATCCCCACAAAAAAGGGAAGAAGTTGAGAGAGGAAACAAGAGTCTTTAATCAGGTCCCAGACTTCCTCAAACGGAAGAGGAGGGAGCTGAGTCAAGGTAGGGGTGCCTGTGGAACCCCCATTATCCCAAGCACACACATTCCTTGGTGGAGCTCCATTGTGACATCCGGAGCATGTGAGCAGCTTATCGCTGTTCTGACGCAGGCAGGCTGAGAGTCCTGCCTTCCTGCTGCTGGGTGGAGGGAGTGTCCCTGGGGCTGGCTGGCAGGCAGGATTCCTCTGGCACTCCAGGTGGGGCCTGTTATTGGGCCCAGGTGCTCACTGTCACCCGTCACTGCAAACTGCGGGCAAGTCTGGGCTGGTGAAGCAGGGAAGGGCATTGATGCTCCCAACTCAGCCAGCTGCATCCCCCACACCACCCCGCCCCCATCCCCACCAGGTCTCCAGCAGAAATGAGCTGGACTCCCAGCCACATCCTCACAAGCCATTCCACCAGGCCCCCTGTGTGTCTCTGCTGGAGCTTGGGCTTCACTGGAGAGAAGCCTTCTTGGAAGTCTCGCCTAATGCCTTCACGGTGCAGTGGCTTAAGCTAAGCTATTGGCAAGAAGGGGGACATGAATGACAATGATGGAGAATGAGGTGAAAGTTCTGATTCAGGTTCCGGCACCCCAGCCCAACCAACCAAGTAGTGTGTAGACACACACACACAGAGTGTGTACACACACAAGCACACACGCACACACACACACTTAGTGTTACTGGAATCAGATAGCCCTTTTCATTAAATTAAATGTACTCCCCAAGTCCTCCTTCCAGAGTTCCTGACTGACCAAACTGATCTTTCCTAGTAAGACTCTCCTCCTCCCCATATCTGGTACTCCTTCAATCCCCTTGCCTGGGACCAGAACCCCATCAAAACATCTGCCTTGCTAGACATCTGGGACTAAGAGAGGGCATCAGCAATGGACATCTAGAAGGATATGCAACAGGTGTTCTTTATGAGGCTGGGCTCTATAGGGGCTGGAGCTGTGTCCATAGGAATCAGGTCTTCAGAGGGAGGTGTTGGGTTCAGGGATCTGAGGTCTCCGTACAAAATCAGTTTCTTGGGCACATCTAAAAGTGTCTGTGCAGGTGTTTCCAAGATCATGGTGATGGTGGAGGCGTCCTGGGTTGGGAGCTGCAGATCTGCATGGCTAGTGGAAGAGGTGGCCTCCCCAGGCAAAGCTGGCAGCGAGGAGGAGCCGGGCGGTGAGGAAGAGGGGGCTGGGAAGCCACTGCAGGGCTGTGGCCACTGCACAAGTCCTGCTCACAGCAGCGGTGCAGCAGAGTGTAGGAGCACGACCCATAGGTGGCATGGCCCTGCAGGGGGCACTGGGACCTTGGGAGGCAGCCCCTCCGTTCAGTGCTCTCACTCTGCTCTGTGGGACAAAGCGGAATGCTGAGGCAGGGGCCTGGAAGAAGGCAAGGGGCCTTGGGGTGGCAGGAAGGGCAAGAGGATGGATGGAGGTGGAGGTAGGGAGCTATCTGGAGAAGGGCCATCGGACCAGGGTATTACCTGAGGTGCCAATATGATACCAAAAGCTTCATCGTCCTGACACTCGGTAAAGAGAAGGTAGCAGGGTTGGGCAAAGTCGCAGGTATAACTGTGAAGCCGTCTTGGGGCAGGAGAAGTGCTGAAATCTGTAGGGGCTATAGAGATAGGGCAGAAGGGAGAGGTGAGGCCAAGGGAAGGAGGGGAAGGAGGGGGGAGAAGGGCAGACAGAAGTAGAAACAGAGACAAAGAGAAGGGAGGGGAGACCAAGCAGGAAAAGAAACAGAGGAGAGGCAAGAAGGGTTGAGACATGACATAGATGTGAACAGAAGCCAAGAGAATCACAGCCAAACACAGACAATGACACAAAAGTCAGACAAGGGAAGTGAAGACGTTAAGTAGATGGTTCCAGAGACAGGGGAGGAAATAGAAATAGACAGAAGGGGGCAGGCAGAGGTCCAGCAAAGAAGAAAAAGATGAGGCGAGGAACAGAAGGGATAGAGGCAGGTCAAAGTCAAAGACACAGCGACAAAGAGACAGTCGTTCTCAAATGCCTTTGAAAGAAAACTTCTTCCCACAAGTTTTCCTGTTCTACCCTACAGGCTGGCCTGACACCATTCCTAGTAGTTCTTTCTAAAGCTCCCGCAATTCTCATCTCAGCCTCCTCTGGACACCCTCTCCCCAATCCTCAGGCTCCTCCACAAGCCTCTTCCCCCAGCCTCCTGGCCATGAGGGTTTCCAGAGCCCACCCTTACCCAGTGCCCCAGAGAGGTACAGGAGGCAGAGGAAGGTGCTGGAGGTGCCCATGGCTGGCTATGGAGTGCAGGAGTCTTCAAGAATGTGCTCTGTACCCCGAGATCCTCGAGAGTTGGAGCATGGGTGCAAGACAGGGAGGGACCAAAAACAAACACACCTAGGGAGTGAATCTGTGAGGGCAGGAACCAGGACCAGACTCATCAGCCTGACACAGTAGCAGAGGGCCCCTGCCCTCCTCTCCTGCTGCCCCACATTTCTCACCTCCTCCCTGTCTTCCAATGGAGTCTTCTCTGCCCTTGAGGGTCTTCTCAGTTCCCTCAGTGTGTTTGTCTCTGTTACTCTGTCTGCCGCTGCTGGGGTGCGTCTGCCACCTTCCCTTCTGCTCTTCTCCCTCCCTCCCTCCCCTTGTCTCAAACTGTTCTCTGCTCTCTCCGTATGTTTGTTTTCTCTGTCTTTTCCCCTCAGTGTGTTTGTGTCTCCCAAGGTCACCCAACTAAACAGCCTCATCCCAGATCTGAGGGATGTGTGAGTGAGGAATCAACAGCATCACTCCCACATACAAAAGCCCAGCTGAGTGAGAGAGGACCCCACTCTGCTTCAGATCCCTTTGATCCCCCCAAGCCTCAACACTCCTACCCCATAATTATCCCTCTCAGCTTTACTACCTTGGAGGAAAGACTTAATCATGGGTGGGACAGGAAGGACAGATGTGTTTCCACTGGTGTGTGGGAGGTTTGGTGGTCGGAAGGACTGGGAAGGAAAATGTGTATACTCTAGGAGGATAGGATACTCTAGGAGGATTTGGGGGAGGGGGATGTTGTGATAGAATCTGGAAGACTGGAACTTAAGAGTTTGGAGAGGAGAGACAAGCTGCTTCTAGAAAATCAGGGCAGGAATGTGCAGGAAGATTAAAACAGGGAAGGGGAGGGGTGGGACGAGGGGAGACACAGGTATCTGTACAGCAGTAGTTTTCAAAAAAGTTTTAGGTCTCAGAAAATGATACACACATAATTTTTTTTTTTGTCTTAGGACCTCTTTACACTCTTAAAAACCATGAAAGAGTTCACAGAGCTTTGCTTTATGTGGGTTATATCAGTATTTACTATATTAGAAATTAAAACAGAAAAAATTTAGTTATTTATAAACTCATTTAAAGATAAAAATAATAAACCTATTACAAGTTAACATATTTTCATGACAAATAACTATTATTTCCCAACAACATAGTGAGAAGAGTGGCATTACTTTACATTTTTACAAATCTATTTAATGTCAGGATTAACAAAAGATGGCTGCGTTTTTAATATCTGATTCTGTATTCAATCTGTTGGGATATGATGTTTTGGTGAAGTATATGAAGAAAATCCGGCCTCACACAGATATGCAGTGGGAAAAGGAAGACACTCAAGGATCCTTCAAAAGAGTTTTAGGAACTCCTAGGGATCCTTGGAGGTCCCTAGGTAGCAAATGGTTTGCGCTTCGGCTGCTAACCTAAAGGTTGACGGTTTAAACCCATCCAGTGGCACCTCGGAAGAAAAGCCTGGTCATCTGCTTCCACAGGGATTATAGCCAAGAAAACCTTATGGAGCACAGCTCTACTCTGCCACACATGGGATCGCCATGAGTCAGAATCGACTTGATGGCAACGGGTTCATGGGTTAGGGGTTCTTGGGTCAAAGTTTTAGAACGGCTGCTGAGAATGGAGGATTTTGGGGGCTCCATATGTTGCTGAAAGCTCTTTGTCCTGTGGGGGCCCCTCCCTGTCTGTCCCTATTGAGGCCCCCCCACCCCCGTGCCCAGCCTGTGAGCTGAAACACAACTCTTCCCTCCCCTTTTTATATTTTATTGCTCTATAAAGCCTAAGGCAAGGGGGATATAAGGCTGCCAGAACAGAGCCAGGGCGGCGGATGGGTGGGAGGGAGAGGCACTACAGACATAGGCAGACACAATGAACCCCCAACTAGTCGGGATCCTGCTGGGCACCCTGCTGGGGGCTGTCTTGGGTAAGGAGAAAGCCAGGCACCTCTCATCCAGCCTGTCCTCTCCTCTGCCAGCCGGCTCCCTTGAGGTCCCAAGTGTCCCCATCCAGCCCCTCCTCTCTCCTGCCAGGAAACTGCATGTGGTGCTTTGACTGCAGAGGCCCTGGCAGCTCCTGCAAAGAGATGGTGACCACCTGTGGCGAGGGCGGGCGAACGCTGTGGCTTCCTGGAGCGCAGACCCCACTCAGGCTCTGGACAGATGAAACTTTCTGGGAACCGTGAGTCCTGTTTCTCCCTCTTCCCTAGCCCTTTCCTGCCTCCAGCCCCCATTTCCTTCCAATCTTTCTGGCTTCCAAATCTTTCAGGCTCAGTCTGGCTCTGGACAGATGGTGAAGCTGTCAGAGTAGAGCAGTCTGTAGCCCCTTCTGGCTCCTGGCACTGAGCCCCTCAAAAGCCCAGGGTCCTTGTGCTTCACCTCCCTCCTCTTTCCTCTCCAGAAAGAATCTCATAGGCGTAGTCACTCATATATAAATGACTGAAAAAGCTCTGTCTCTTAAAGGCAGGAACCAAAATATTAAACCAAACTTCAACTTTCAGGCATTAGCTAGGGACCAGGGAGGTATGTATGTTTTAATGTTTTATTTTGAAATAATTTTAGATGTACAGAAAATTGCAAAAATAGTACCTAGTTTCTATATATCCTTCAATCTTCTTCCCGTAATATTATCAGCTTATATAATTATGTTGTTGGGTGCCATTGAGTTGATTCTGACTCATAGCAACCCCACATGACAGAGTAGAACTGCCCCATAGGGTTTCCTAGGCTGTAATCTTACAGAAGCAGACTACCACATCTTTCTCCTGAGGAGAGACTGGTGGGTTCAAACCACTGACCTTTCAGTTAGCAGCTGAGTGCTTAACCACTGTGCCACCAAAACCAAACCAAACTGGTTGCCATGAAGTCAATTACAACTCATGGCAATCCCATGAATGTCAGAGTAGACTATGTTCCACAAGTTTTTCAGTGACTGATTTTTTTGGACGTAGAGTACCACGCCTCTGGGTTGACTCAAACCTCCATTCTTTTGGTTAGCAGCCAAGCGTGTCAACCGTTTGCATTACCCAGGGACTTCGTAATCATAGTACAATTATTAAAACCAGAAAATAACATTGGTACAATACTACTAACTGATATTATTCTATTTAGCCAATTGTTCCACTAATGTCTTTTTTCTGGTCCAGGATCCCATGTTGAATTTAGTTATCATGTCTTCTTAGTCTCCTCCAATCTGTGAGAGTTCTCAGTCTTTCTTTGTCTTTCATGACCCTGACACTTTTGAAGGGTGTTGCATTAATTATTTTATAGAATGTCTCTCAGTTTGGGTGTATGTGATATTTTCTCATAATTAAATTGAGGTCATGAATTTTTTGGTGGGAATGCCACAGAAGTGATGTTGCATCCTTCTCAGTGCGTCGTATCAGGAGGGTCACAATGTCAGTATTAATTTTGATGACTTGGTTCCATGGAGGTGTTTTTGGAGGGGGCAGAGAATCCCTTTGGGCTCCCAGAAATCACAACTGCTGTGCCCCAGAAAGCAAACCCTCAAGCCGGGATCCAACACTCCCGTCTCATTCTCTCCCTCAGCCTCAGTGACCGTGATTCGTCATCGTCCGGCCTGCATGGAGGAGCGTCATTGCAATCAAGTGGAAACCGAGATGGTGGGAGATGTGACTTATACAACCCATAGGGACTGTTGCCTCGGAGACCTATGCAACAGCGCCGTGGCAAGCACTGTGGTCCCAGCATCCATCCTGACTGCAGCAGCCACTGCTCTGGCCTGGCTCTTGCCAGGGCTGTGGAGAAGGTAGTGGTAGGGAAGGGAGTGAGGGAGCAAGGGAGGTCTGGACATCGAAGATGAGAAGACAAACGCTCCTCCGTAAGCCATTAAAATCTATTAACCACTCTACAGCTGATTGGAAAATTCCATCTACCTTTACAGGGTCACTATAAGTCGAATCAACTCGAAGGCAACAGGTTTGGTTTTTGGTTTTTGTTGATAGGTGGAGCCCTGGTGGCACAGTGGTCAAGAGCTTGACTGCTAACCAAAAGGCTGGCAGTTTGAATCCACCAGCCGCTACTTGGAAACCCTATGGGGCAGTTCTACTCTGTCGTATAGGGTCAGTATGAGTGGAATTGACTCAACAGCAATGGGTTTTTTTTTGTTGTTGTTGTTGTTGTTGATGGGAGGGCTGAAGTGTTAGTATGGAGGCATCCAGGTTCTAGTTTGGGGGTTACCAAACCTCAATGGACTTTATTACAAGGGTGCATGCACCAATTAAACCCCAAATGACAATGGCAAATCTGCCCTAAGTTACTCCTCGATCCTGTTACTAGGGACAATGTTCCTTAGCAAAGAAGAATCACTGAGGGAGCAGGCTCTGAGCTCTGAGTAGGATCATCAGGACTCCATGAGCCTGGTTGTCTGTGTTTGTATCCCTTCTCCCTCTTATTTACAACTGGCTCCCAGTAGGACTATTTTGAATTGAGAAAGGAAATGTAAACACTGTGATAGGACAGTTGCTTGGTGTCCCACTTAGTAACCAGGCCAGGAGTGGCCTCATGGCTCTAACCTGAGGGACTGAGGCCTGGGAAGAGAGTCCTGGACCCCATCTCCATCCAACTCTCCTACCTTTTCTGGGGAGCTGAAGGCCTGCCTGTACCTCCTTCTTGGCAGCACTACAGAGGTGTGGCCTAAATTTGGGACGATTGTTTCTCCAAACACTGGGGCCTGTGTGTCTCCCCCATGCACTGGAAGGGAAGAGGGAGGCGTGCAAACCTGTTCCTCCTGCCACCCCAGCTCAGCTTCCCCTGGGGAAATTCCCTGAAGGATTCTTGTGTGAGCAACAGGGAATGAGAATATTGTAATGCGGATTGGGTTATTTTATGGGAGGGTGCCTGACAGTTAGGCCTACTAACAATAAATGCACAATTTATCAGACACAGACATTTATTACTCAAACTGGGAAGAAGTGAATATGAGGATGGGGTACATATGGGGAGCCAGGAGTTGGGCAATCAGTCCCATGCAGTGAGGTCATCTGGTCCTTCCTGGGAGCCTTCACTCGGGGGACAGGATAGAAGCCCCATTTCAGGCCCAGATCCCAATCTCTCTCCTAGTGGGGCAGGGTAGGGCACAGGAGACAAAAGCGGGAGCCCTTCAAGGGGGCACTGGAGGATCTGCAGTGGTCTAGAGGGGAAATGGGAAGGGACTGGATAAAAGCAGAGTGGAGGGGTGGGGAGAAGGACAGGGAGACCACTCTGGGGGAGTGTCTAACAAAAAAAAAGGAAGGGACCGGGAAACCTTCACAAAGCAAAGGGAGACAGGGAGAGACCATTCTGGGAAGCCAGGGGAAATGGAGACACAGGAAGAGAGGCTCAGGCTGAGGCAGGTGGGAGGAGGGGCAGCCACCGAGTGAGTGAGTCTCAGTGCAGCAGCCAGAGGCCAAGGCCAGCCAGGGAGGTGAGGAAGATGAGCGCCAGGGCCGGGGTGGGCCGGGGGGCTGGGTTGTTGCAGTTGTCCGTTCTGCAGCAGGTGGTGTTATAGGTCAGGCCCAGCTTGTGGTTGGTTTGGTTGAAGGCCGCATGACAGGGCTCTTGCGGTGTGCCACAGCGCAGGTTGGAGTAAAGCCACATTTTACCTGGGGGTAGGAGTGGGCAGGGGGTCAGCTGGGATGGGCACCTGGCAGGCCTGTGTCCCCGCTCCCCACCTTATGCATCTACCCAGGCTTTCTTCCTTCCCAACCCTGCCCTTGGCCCTCCTCTTCTTAATCTGTCCTAAGTCTAATCTTCCTCTTGTACTTCCTTACCCCTCCCCACTCTCAATTCTGGTTCCATCACTTGCTGGTTGTGAGGTCTTGGGCCTGTTACTATCTCTTTCTGAGGCTCAGTTTCCTCAGTATAATAATAGCACCCACATCATAGGGTGGTTATGAACATTAATTGGAACAATCCACGTAAAGACTTAGAACAGTGCTTGGCACATAATAGTCCTTGGCCACATATCATCATTTTAATTCTCTGTTCCATCTCAGCCTTAATCCTAGTTGGGCCTCAGTCCCGTCCATGGAGTCTCCCACCTGCCCCTTGTCCCCACTGAAGAAGGGGCTGTTACCAAGGTACACTTTTGTTGTCATGCATTGCTGGTTTGGCTCCAGGTGACAGGACTGCCGGTCCACACAGCCTATCAAGGGGATCTTGTAGCAGGAGTGACAGTGGATGTCAGCTGGGGAGACACAAGTTGGGCTGAGAAGATGGGGTGCCTAGCTCACTAGGGGTGGCTGAGCTGGGGGGAAGGAGGGAGAAGTACCAATCACATAAGCACTGGGACTCATTTGGTCTGGTCAGGACAGAGCAGGTGAGCGATGCAGCTTAAGTACGAAGTGGAGGTCAGGCGCGGGCGGAGTTGTTGCTTTGTGAAAGGCCCACACCCTAAATACCTTACTTCACTCCACGCCATTTGGGAATGAGTCAAAAGGGGCAGAGCACAAACTCGAGATTGGGAATGAATGGAATGTGGGGATACCACAAGGAAGGACTGAGGGGAGGCAAGGGAGAAGATGAAGGACTTCAGAAGTGGTCACAGATGGAGACTTGAAATGGGAGGAAACATTATTAAAAATAAAAATCATGGGGGTAACAACACTGGCAGCAAAATGTCTAGGAACTTGAGACTGGAGGAAAAGCCATCTGTGGCCAGCTTTAGAAACTTACTCTTTACCTCCTGGGGCTGCCAAGAGCTTGGGAAGAGGAAACACACATGACTGGGATCCTCTCACTGCAGCAGCTCTCCAGCAGAAAAGAGTAACATCTGGGAAACATATCATCAGATTCCATCCTAGCACCTTACCAAGATGGAAAGGGTGGGTGCAGAAGGTGGTGCCCCCAAAGTGCCTGCCTCTGCTATTTCAAGGTTTGGACATGCAAAGTTTGGGGAAGGAAGGATCCAGTCCAAGGGTGGAGGAGCCCTGTGAATGTACTTCAGTGAAGCCCATTCTACTCTGGATGTGAGCCTGCCCTGGCACCCCGCCCCAGAAGGTTCACGAAGTCTCTTTGGTTCCCTGCGAGGTTCTAAAAGCTTACCTGGGAAAAGAATCATCCAGAAAGCCACTTCAGTCTTCAGGAGGATATGGGGGCTTGTGTCCCTCGTAGGGAAGGGGGATATGTGACCCAGGGAGGAGTAGGGAAGACTAGGAAAGTCCTCGGCTGAGTGACTGAGTACCTACTAGCCCTAAATGGAGGAAGTGGGAGGGTGGGGAGCAAAAGGAGACTGCGGGTGGACACCTGGGTTTCTGAGAGGATATCCTGATGAGCACAAGAGAGGAGAGGAGAGAAGGCAAGTGAGCTGGATCCTGGCGAGTTGGGTACTGGAGTAGGGGGCTGGCTGGGGAACTGGATATCAGAGTTTCTGAGAAAGGGGCTTCTTGGGGTGGGGAACTGGGGCTGGGAGCTATGGCAGGTGAGAAGAGTGGGTCTTAGAGGTGGAGAGGAGTCTGAGGATGGAGACCTGGGTACCTGAGAAGTGGGGCAAGGACACTGCGGCAGGGAGGCCTGGTCTTGGAAGCCTAGGAGCACTGAGCCAGTTGGGGCTGGGGTGCTTGGGATCCTGAGTAGCAGGTAGTGTAGGGCAGTAGGTAGGGCAGGGTGTGAAAGTCTTGGCCAGGTGAACCAGGTCCTTGTACCCCCAGATGCTCACCTGAGACCCAGCAGACCAGAGTAGACAGGGCGAGCAGCAGAAGTCCTTTCATGGTGAGGATCCTGAGAATGGTAGCAGCCACAGCAGAAGACAGTAGTATTTCAGGAATCCGGAATCCGGCTCTGGGAGGTGAGTGGCCTTTTGTGAATTTATATTCTCAAAGGCCCCTCCCTTCCCTGCCTCTGGTAGCCCCTCCCTCTACATTTACACACAGCTCACCAGGGGAAAATAAGGGGTGGGGAGAGGTTGAGCAGGCCTGAAGTGGGTGAGGGGGAGAGAGGAATGGGAGAAAACACTTGTCAATTCCATTTTCATTCTTGGTTTCAGGCCAATTCCCCTCCTGGCCCCGAGATGAGTGCCTCTGAAGCAGCGTCACCAAAAGCCTCCGTGATGTTGCAGTGGCCACGATGGTGGCTTCTACTGGTTCCTGGGAGGTGGATAGTGGGGTGCGATTCAAGCTGGCTGCCAAATTTGGTTCCTGGCTGGGTCCCGGGAGGGCACTTGGAGGGGCATGCAACAGCAAGTAAAAATTGAGGATGAGAGGTGTTGAATTAATCTTAACTCTGCTCCACTTGATCTTCTCTGCAGCCCCAGGATAAAGGAATGGGGTTTGTAACTTTAGGGAGAATTTCTATGACCTCATAGGGGCAGAAACGTGGGCTGCGGCTGCAGGTCTAGGAGATCTGCCTGCTAAGGGGTGACTGCCTTAGGCTCCCTGAAGGTTCTTGGGACCTCGCCCTGACTCCACTTGGGGTTGATCTGGCCTCAGTCACTTCACATCAATGAGGGCCGCTGAAATCCTGGATGTGGGATGTGTTCACCTTCTCCAAAGCACGCCTACCCAACCAAAGCATGCCAGCTTGGGCAGGGCACCTCAGCTGGGAGATGAGGCAAAGCTAAAATAAGAATAGTAATAATGGAGTCCCTGGGTGGTTTACTAAACTGTGATGGCATAGTAGTTAAGAGCTACAGCTGCTAACCAAAGGTTGGCAGTTCAAATCCACCAGGTACTCCTTGGAAACCCTATGGGGCAGTTCTACTCTGTCCTATAGGGTCGCTATGAGTCAGAATCGACTCAACAGGAATGGGTTTGGTTTTTGGTTTTTTGGGTGGTTAACTAAAGGTTAACTAACTTGATCTCCTGGAGGCTCCAGTCTACCCAGGGGCACCTCGGAAGAAAGGCCTGGCAATCTACTTTCAAAAATTAGCCTTCGAAAACCTATGGAGCACAGTTCTCTGACATACATGGGATCACCTTGAGTCAGAATCAACTGGGTGGCAATTGGTTGTTTATTAGTAATAATAATGGCAAGCACTTAAGTAACCTGTGTTAGCCATTGTTTTAGGCGTTTTACGTATATTAATTTATTTAGTCCTCACAATAATACCCTATGAAGTAAGTGCTATTATCTCCACTTTACAGATAAATGGCCCAAGGACGTTAAGAAACTTGCCCACATTATACAGTTAGTAGATGGCAATGGCAGTACTTGAACTTTGCCAGGCCCCAGAATTCGTGGGTGCTCCTGGACACCGCTAAACTGAAGGAGTTAAAGTATGTGAAAGTGCTTGTGTAAACGGCCAGAGGATGAATTTTAAGTGAGCACTGTTTGAGGGCTGAGAGGTGGCCTGCGAGGATCTCATTCTTAAGGCATTAGGGCAGCTGCTGGCCCCGCCCTGCTCTTATCTGAGCCCCCTGCTCCCCGCTTCCCTCCGGTCTTACCCGCTGATTCACTGTTCCCTCTCCCCACCACATCCCAACCATGGCCCTGGTTCTGCAGCTGTTGCTGCTCTCAGGAACTCAAGGGGACCCGAGGGGTAAGCGATGTCTGGGGAAGTGGGGATGCGCGAGTAAAGACAGAGGCAGGGGTAAGGGCGCCTGGAAGGGGGACCAGGGAAGACACAAGATGCCCTAGAGAGAGGAGACTTGGAAGGGGATCGTCTCGCCGTCTGTAACTGCCCTAACCACCGCCCCGGGCTCTCCTAGCTTTCCTGGAGGGCCGCCCTGGGGACCGGGTGAATCTCTCCTGCGTAGGAGTCTCGCACCCCATCCGCTGGGCCTGGGCACCTAGCTTCCCAGCTTGTAAAGGCTTGTCCAAAGGACGCCGTCCGATCCTGTGGGCCTCGGCGAGCGGAACTCCCACCGTGCCACCTGCCCAGCCCTTCGCAGGCCGTCTACGCGCCCTGGACCCTGGCATCCGGCGGCTGGAGCTGCTCCTGAGCGCGGGAGATTCGGGCACCTTTTTCTGTAAGGGCCGCCAAGAGGATGAGAGCCGTACGTTGCTTCATGTGCTGGAGGACGGGGCCGATTGTAGGCCTCCCCACAGTAAGTCGAGTTCTGCCCGCAAAAGGGATCTTAACTTGGACACACACCCTCGGGTGGGAGAGGGGACTTGGCTGGAGGCTCCTGAGTGGGAGAGCGAGCCATCAGTCTTTGCAATCGTGACCTCGGTACCCCCATCTCTTCCCCCCAGGGCCCACGTACCCGCAGCTCCTGATCCCGCTGTTAGGCGCCGGGTTGGCGCTGGGACTCGGAGCACTGGGCGTGGCCCGGTGGTTGCGCAGGTGAGCCAGAGGAGCTGGGCACGGTTTAATGGGGCGTGACCAGAGGCGAGAGGGGCGGGGCCATAACCCGAGCAGGCGAACGCTCTAGATCTGGAGCCCTAGGGTGTGGTTTGGAGAATGCGGGAGGTCAGAACCTGGGGGCGAGGCCACAGGCCTGGTGGGTGGAGTCCTGGTAACGGAGCAAAGCTACATTGGGGGCGGAGAGGGGAAGGAGAACAGGATCGCAGAGTAGGCGGGGCTATCTGTGTGGGTGGAGTCTATGCTGTTCTTGAGCCAAAGCCTGAAAGTCGCTGAGTTGTCTACGGTGGGGTCTGTGGCCCAGGGGACTAAGCAAGAAAAGACTGGTGGCTCTCGAAGACTCGTATACTTTCCTTTCAGGCGCTCTCCCCCGCACCAGCTTAGACCACTGTCCAGATTTGGTGAGACTAACTCCACTCCATTTTTCTACTCTCACATCCCCCATCCCTCAGTTCCTGAGTCTTAGCCCTTGGTGGGAGCAGACAAGTTGGTCATCCTCTCTCCATCCCTCAGCTCTGTTCCCCCCACATAGCTCCACTCGTCAAAGCCGTGAAAGCCGAGCCGCAGAGGCCAATAATGAAAGAGGAGCCCAAACTCCCAGGAGACCCGGACCAGGAGCCGGTAAGGGTGTGGAGATGGAGGGGAGCCGGTCAGAATCCCTGCGGGAAGTGGGCTGGGAAAGAGGCCTCTATCCCCAAGAGAATCAGACTGCGGGTTCCATCCTGCATTCCTCCCCACCCTTCAGAGCCTGCTCTATGCGGATTTGGACCAGATGGCCCTCAGAAGCCCCCGCCGGCTGTCCCCCGCAGTCCCTGCTGATGCCTCCACCATCTATGCAGTTGTTGTCTGAAGGGAAACCCTTACTCCAGATCTCACAATCTGAGGCTCATAGCTCTCCATAGGTCTCGTCCCCCCCTCATCTGGAAAAGGAAGGCACCATGGGAAAGAAATGAACACTAGACTGAGTGGATTCCAGGCTATCTCTGCCACTGATCTGTCTCCTTCAGTTACTCCCATCTCTCCTTCATCACTGGCGCCCTCTCCCAACTGCTAAACCCAATCAAGCCCTGCCTCCCCATCTTAAGACATCAACAACTCTCAGATAGTTGCCCTATCTCTTCCCTTCCCTTCACAGTCAAGCTTTGTGAACCAGTGTCCTACACCTGCTTCTTCTATTTTCTTCTTCATTCTCCCTCCTACTGCTCATCTGCTGAAACTGCTCATCTGCTCTCCATAACGTGCCAGTGATGTCCTAATGGCCACACCCAGTAAAAATTGTTTAGCATTCATCTGATTGGCCTTTGACTACTGCCTTTTTTAAACTTTTCATTTGCTACTGGTGACTTCCTTCTGGACTCCTCGTCCACGTTCCCCACACCCATAGCATTCCTAACCATTATAGGTTTGTCCTTTTCTTTCTTCCTCTTCTCTGTCTTCTGAGAAGCTCTCATTCACAGCCAGGCATTCAGCCCTCACTCCTGCAATGACACCCAGATCTCTCTCCAGCTCACTTCTCAAATCTGGAATTTCCAAAACTGTCCCAGGGACATCCCTGCCTGGCTGGCCCCAGGCATCTTACACACAGCATATCCAAATTCCAACTCAATGTCATTTCCCAAGCCACCCACTCAATCCTCTGGATTCTGTCTTGGTCAACCCAGTTGCCCAAGCCAGAAACTGGGAGTCATGCAGATCTCTTTCCCCTCTCACCCTCACACAGTGAGCTGCCAAATCCTCTCTGTTTCTGTCTTATCACTGTCAAATCCACACCCTTCTCCATGCCCAGCATTGCTGCCTGAATGTATTCTCATTTCCTGCCTGCATTGTCCATAGCCCCACCTCACACCTGCTCATGTCCACCTCCCTGTAGCCAGAGATCTTCCCCAAATGCTAAAGTGCTCCTGACAGCCCTTATTCCAGAACTACAGTATTTCTCTCCTTAGCCTTTAGCTCTGAGCCCATGGTCCTTGGCTTTGGGTACAAGGTGCTACAGGACTGTCCACTCTCCAGGCTCATCCCTGTCACTACTCTGCATGCATACAACATGCCAGCCTTAGTGAAATTCTCCTCAGCTCCCAAATGTGCCTTTGCCTATGCAGTCCCTTCTTCCTGGAGTACGCTTTCCCCTCCTTTCCACTAATTGCCTAATTCTTATTCATCTTCAGGACTCAGTTCAAGTGTAACATTTTTTGGGAAGCCTTTTCTGACCTTCCTTGCCCTATCTCTGCATACACTCTGATGCCTGAGGGAGCCCCCTTATTTTGCTCATAGCAACAGCCACCTGGGAATTTTTCCATTACAACCTGTATTTCAGTTTACAACTGAGTTCCCTGACTTCAGGGGGACTGACCCTTTTTTATATTACTGCCATGCCTCAGTACATGAGTGAATGAAAACGAATGTCCTTGGATGCATCATTTCTTCCTCTCTCTCACATCGGGGTGAGCTGGTAATCTACCCTTCTCTGAATCATCTGACATTTAGATAAATCCAGAGTGATCCACCCACACTGTCCCTTCTCTGCTCTGGACACGCTCCACAATAGAAATTCTCTCTTGTCCATCTTGCACCCAAGCACCTATGATAGGGCTGGGCAGTGAGTAAGTACTTAACGAGGGTTTGTTTAATGAGAGGCCTCCTTCCCAGCCCTGATCCCAACCTCAGGTTTCAGCCCTGCCCCTGTCCCTCTGGCCCAGGAAGACAGCAGCCACAGCCCAGTCTAAAAGGTCAGTTCTGTTTTATTGGTTCTGGGGGAGAGCGCTCACCCAGTGGTCCCTATCTTTTTTCCCGCACTATGCCCTCCCCCCATCTTGAGGCCTCTCCCCACTACTACCTACTCACCATCCTGTACCTAACCCTCCTCTCCTTCTATTCCCTCCGCTGCCCTACCCCTAGCCAGCCAGGACCCAGGGCCAGGCCTCAGCTGTGGGGGCGTGTGCTGAGCACCAGGCAGAGGGAGCTGAGCCCAGCGCCTGCCTTCTCCAGTTCTGAGCAGGACACAGGTACCAGGGTGACATCTGTGAGCTTCTGTAGTGCCTGCAAGGAGGGCACAGTTGGGGGAAGGTAAGATTCTGAGGCCAGAGCCAGGCCCTACTTCCAGTCAGCTCATAGTGGCCCCACCCAGGCTTTTAGAGAAGGCACCCCACCCTCTGTCCTCCCACCAGGAAGGCCTGTGGCTCCTTCCTGCTTGCTAGTGGTGCCAGTGGGGACCCTGCTCTCCCTTACCTCCTGGCTGTTGGGCAGGTCCCCACCTCCACGGTGCAGGAGGAAAGGGGATGCACCAGGTAACCCAGGACGCAGAAAGAGACAGTCAGCAGCTGCATCGTCTGGGAGGGTCAGGGAGGCATAGGGGTGATCAGTCAGCACTGCCATTGCCTGGAGGAGAGATGGGTGGAGAGGAAAGAGGAAGCTTTCAAATCTCAGAACCTCTCTGCACCTGACTCTGTTTGCCTGACCACCACTAAGGGCTGGGGACAGTTACATCTGTGGAATAATAATGACACTTAAGAACATAGCACTTACTATTGCCAGGCACTGTGCTAAGCACTTTAGTTACATTTGCTAACTTCTACCTCAAATTCAAGAAGCCCTGGTGGTGCAATGGTTAAAGTGTTGGGCTGCTAACTGAAAGGACTGGGGTTCGAACCCACCAGCGGCTCTCATAAAGATTATAGCCTAGGAAACCCCATGGGGCAGTTCTACTCTGTCCTATAGGATCACTATGAATTGGAATCGAGTTGACGGGCACACAACAACCACCTCGAATTCACATGCAGTTCTTTCCACTTGCAACCGTCCCTTTTCTCCCCTTCTCCAGCCTGCACCTGTCTGTCCCACCCATCCTTCAAGTCACATCTTAGATGCTACCTTTGGGGCATTTCCTGAAACTCCAGAAATCCAAAAAAACCAAACCCGTTGCCGTCGATTCCGATTCACAGCGCCCGTATTCCGTGGCCTCCCGGCGCCATCTTCCGCTATTGTAATTTATTGTTTATTCGGGAGTTCTTTCCCACCAGGTGGACAGTTCCGTGAGGGCAAGGCTGGGTCTAATTATCTAGGCCTTCCTAGCTCCTCACCTCCCCGCCCCAGAGCCACGCCCCATCCCAGCCCCGCCCTCCTCACCCTGACAGCCTTTTGGGCAGAGTCGCTGCTGCCAGCCACTACAGTGCGGGGTCCCCCCATGCCACAGAGGCCGCGCAGGTGGGAAAAACCCGAGACCGGCACTGTGGAGACGGCGAAGTCCTAGGGAGAATAAAGGGAGGCATTTAGGGGCGCGGGAGGGGTGAAGAGATGACCTCAAACAAAGGCTGCTCTCAGGCTCCCCATCCTCCGTGGGTCCTCTCCCCCGTCCAAGGCTGGGTCAGCTCCTCACCCGGAACGTGTCCGCCACGATCTCAGCTCCTCGGTGATTGGTCCATTTGGAGAGACCTACGAAAAATTCCCGGCCTGCGCCAGGGAGGTTTGAGGTGAGGGTGATAGAGAGTTGGAAACAAGGCCTGAGACGGCCCAGTCTCTCACTTTGCTTCCCTGTGACAGAACCTGGGTGTGCTAGCACCCCGCCTCACCGGTGAAGAGAACATCGGTGCCATCCAGTGTCGCGTTCTCGTCCCCCATCTCCACAATTCGGAGTCCCAGGTCCTGCAGGGCTTTGCGGACTCCATCGACCTTGGGGCAGGAGACGAGGAGGGCGCGAGGCTGAGAGACACCGCCCTCCCCCATTTCTTCCCTAAAGCCTAGGGTTCTAGCTCCTCCCGCCCTTGTCCTCTTTCCTCCCATCCGAGCCCTGGCGCTCACCTCTGGCCTGCGGGCGGGGCTCCAGGGCCTCGTGATTAAAGCTGTGTCCCCTTGGATCACGGCCGTGTCACCAAGCAGCGGTCCCAGCGGCAGCGACTCCTCAGGAGACAGTTCTAGCAGCTGTAGTCCCAGTCGCTGTCTCAGTTTACCCCCCAGCACTCCGTGCTCCCTCTGAGCTTTGGCCAGGTCCAGCGCCGGGAGACCAGCCCCTGAACCCTCCCCCGACCCGAGGCTCTCCGGGACCCCCCGGATCAGGGCATGGGAGCAGCGGCCCAGCCCCTCCCCCGGCGTCCCCATCCCATCCACACAAACGCCTCCTCTGGCAGCACTGATTGCTTAGTTTTCTCTTTTTACTTCACCTGTCTGGGAGAAGAGACAGAAAGGGGGGAAGCAGAGAAAGAAACATGCAGAGAAGGGCATGGGTGGTGGTTAAGAACGCCCAGGTCTTCTTGCCATCTCCGGGCGGCCCTCCCACTAGCTCCACCCATTCTAGACCTCCTCCTTTTGGCGAACCCCCTCCACCTCGCACCCTGGCGAGTCTGCTGCTTTAGGGGAAGTCCCACGAACAGGACTGGGATCCCTAATCTCCAAAACACCTGTTGTCCCTGCCCAGGGGCTTCGTGAGGTTTCTGTCGGGCGCCCCTCTTGGCAGCCACTAGGATGCGCTCACTGTCCAAAAATGCAGCGGCCCCGCCCCCTTAACCCTCAGCTGCTCGCGGCTGGAGGGACCTGAAGTCCGGCAAGGGACTCACAGGGGTTATGGACAGGGGTTATGGGACCGGAGGAGACAGCTAGGGAGAGTCAGGGCCCGGGGAATGGAAGTCCCGGATCCCCGAGCAAGGAAGGGAGAGAGGGACCGGGAAGGAGGGATTAGCGTGTAAGGAGTTAAACATCTTCTCTCCACCCTGGCCGGTCACTCTGCCCCTAGCGCGACCCAGTATAAACCAGACCGAGCCCCCAGGGACTGGGAGAGGTCGAAAACGAAATGCGGGGCGGGGAAACGGGGGAGGGGGGCGTGGTTCAGGGGAGCGGGCGCCACTCCAAGTTCCTAGGGCCGGTTCCCCGGTCCATCTTCCCCAAAGTCCACCCGCCAAGCTCCGCATACAAATGCTGGTCCCCTGCACTCTCCGTCTGGTGCAGCCATGGGGCCAGCACCCCCAAGAACCAAACTCTGGTCCCCACACGGTCCAGAAGACACCCCTCACCCGAGACTCACCTCCAACGGCCACCCCCACTCCTGCCGTGCTGCGATCTCGGCTCGGGTCCCTCCCTCCCGGGGGCAGAGTTGGTGGAGATGAGAGCCTTAGTCTTCAAGCCTTGAGAATTAGAAGCTCTGGCTTTTGGTGGTGGTGGTGGGGGGGTCCTAGGGTAAGCGAGCTGATGTACTATGATCCGGCGGGGGCGCGACGGTCTGGCGGCTCCCGGGCATTGTCTAAGCGGGACAGGGCGGGGCTCCCCGAGGCCACGCCCATTCCGCCCTGCTAGGCCGAGCCCATTCCACTCGAACTGCACCCCCTTCGCAGGACTCGGCCCCGCCCCACAACTGCACCCCCCTTCCAACTGCACCCCCCTTCGCAGGACTCGGGCCCCGCCCCACGAGCGCAGCCCGGGCCCACCCAGCTCTAGCCGGTCCTGGCGGCGAGGCTGCAAACGCGGCATGGACCACCGAGCTGCGATGGCTGGATGGGGCAGAATCCTGCTTTCGAGCTCACACTAAAAATGGCAGTCCCACCTGGCTTTGGTCTTGAGCGCAAAGTCATTGACCCACCCCTCATTCCATATCACTTCAAGCCTCCTTTGTGTAATAACACCACTAAATTTTCATTCTGTATTTTATTACTGAAATACGTTGTCCTACCCACCCTTCCGTACAATAAAAATTTCGCCCAGGCCTCCCATCCTTTTCCCTCATCCCCCTAGCCAGCCTGCACAAATGCTCCAGGATTCCCTGCTCACTGGCCATTTCGGAGTGTGTCTGTCCATTGGATAGCCATGTGGAAACCACCGAGGGCCTTTGTGGAGAAAATGGAGGGAGGCAAGGGAGCCCCAAGAGAGGCTTATTTGAGGGCTTTGGCCACTTGCTCGTAGGCCAGCTCAATCTCCTCATCATCTGGACAAGTGGAGGCGAATTCTTCCCGAGCATATGCATTGCGCAAGTACCGATGCACTCCCCGTAACTGCTCCGGGATGGAGAATCCCCGGTACTTCTTACATACAACCTAGTGGTGGAGAGAAGAGAGGGACCAACATGTTAGCCCTGGGTAGCCACACTGGCTGTCATGCTGGTGGTCTTCCCCTTCTCCCACAGCCTACATGACAAAATCCAGCCTTCTTGTCCAGTGGTTCAAGAACCTCCACCATCTGACTTCTCTGCTATTGATTGTAATCTCCCACATGAATCATCTTCTTCAATCCTCTTTCTGAACTCCTCACTGCCTTCCAGTGTCTTCACTCTTCCTCTCCACTTACTGAAACCCTAGCCATTTATAGCCAGCTCCTTTCCAGACCACCCTATTCCATGGTGCCACTTTTCTTCTCTTGATTGTTTTTTTGAGTTATGGTTCACATGCCATAAAACTCTCCTCTTGAATTTCCAGTGATTTTTTGTCTCTATTTTTTATTTGGCTTTGAATCATGTACTATTAACTTTTAATTGAATGTTTTATCTTAGCTAGATTTCAAACACTTTGCAGGCAAGGACCAATCATCACAGATCTTTGTATCCTTCAATGCCTAGTACATAGCAGATGTTCAATACATAGTTGTGTGGCAGACTGACATTGGGCCCATGTTTCAAAAACTAAACCATAGCTTCGAGCCTATGACAGAAACATGGGAACTAGCAGTTTTCATCTTCCACAACAGGAAGTAGAGACTGAAGCTATAAAGGGAGGTAAAGCCTGCTCTGTCTGATTTAGGGATTTGGCAGTGATACAGAGGCAGGAAAAGCATTCTTGAAAGTAATACTGAGATGTATTACTTTTGGACAGCCTGTTTGCACCCACAGCTTATATCATAGAAAGTAATCCTCTCAAAGCAGTGGTTTTGGCAGCAGTGACTGCCAAGGACTGGGTGGGGTCTGCTACTGGTGGCAATCTTTGTAAACCACCCTAAAAAGCAGCCACCTTTGGAGCGGTTGTCATGGAAAGCCCATGTGGGAGTTCCTTAAAGAACCATCCTCTCGTCCCATTGAGTACCCACCTGCACAATATGGAGCTTCGGCAACAGGTTGCAGTCAGCCAGCGTAAGCTCATTGCCATCCAGAAACTTCCTCTGAGAGATGCCCTCATCCTCAGCACTGGTCTCATCCACTTCTTCTGGGAGGGGGGATATCAAGTAATTGTCCAAAACCTTCAGGGCTTTCAGGAGCCCCTTCTCCAGATCTTGCAAGAGAAGAATTGATTACAACACTGGGAATAAGCCCTCCCTAGCCAGTCCAAGAAGGTCCATGGGGGGTGGATAATAATGGTGAGGTCAGCCCAAAATAATAACTAACACTGATGTAGTTAGTTTTCTAAGTCACTCTAAGCATTTTACAAATAAAAACTCATTTAATTCTCACAGCAACCTATGAACAAGCTATTATCTTCATTTTATAGTTCCAGAAATGGATTTACAGAAGGTTAAATGACTTGCCCAAGATCACACAACTAGTTGGATTTGGACTCAGGTAATCTGGATCTAGAGTCATTGTTCTTAAGCACAACCCTATTCTGCCAAAAAGCAGTCCAGCAGCCAATTAATGTCCCCCAGTGGGGCACAAGAGGCTAGGAAACAAATGAGAGAGGTTTAAAAGTCATGGCCAGTGAGAATGCAGGGAAATATAAGGGTTAAGCAAAAATAAAAGGGGGGAAGAGGTTTGCCAACATCTGTTCCATCTCCCTGATTATCTTGATATCTGAACTTCTAGGTGACCCTACTGCCTCACAACCCTCTGGATCTCCCCCATTCATCTTAGGACCCAGGCCTCCTACCCACAAGACTCACTGTCATTGAGTGCTGGGTTTGAATTCTTGATGTAGGCAGAAAACTTGGCAAATACATCCAGCCCAGCTGTGTTGGACTCAGGGTTCTGAGCTGCCAGCTTGGGGTACCTGAGAGCCAATGGGAGAAACAGCGTAAGATACCTTCCTGGGAGGAGCCTCAGCTCCCCTGCCTTAGCCCCACCACCATCTCTGTCTTTGATTTCTTCAACCTCTCTCTTTTCCAGAATTTTCCAGCTCCCCCCTCCCCTTCCTGAGTGCCCCTATACCTGGGAGGGCACAGCACTGCCTCCAGAAATTCCTCGATCTTGTTGGTGTCTGTGTGCACTTCGGTGCCATACAGCAGGAATGGGAGCTGCCCTCCTGGGCACAGCTTCTGCACTGTCTCGGTCCGCCTGGAGGAAGAGGCTAGGCATTAGGACAGGAAAAGGGGGCAGGGAGAACCAGAAAGGGGAGATGGAGGGACTTGGGAAGATAAAGGGGCTCTGGGTAGAGGGGAAAAAGGTTCTAGACGGAAGGACTCGGGTGGGTGAGTATTTGTGTGTGCACGTGTGTATGCGAGGGGTGTTTAAAGGAACAGAAGTGGGCCCACCTCTTGGTGTCAACAGTGGTGACGTTGAAGGTGACTCCCTTGAGCCAGAGCACCATGAACAGTCTCTGGGAGAAGGGGCAGTTCCCAATCTTGGCCCCATCACTGCCAGCCTGAAAAGCAACCCCCACCCCAAGGTTAGGCCTGGTGCACCCCATCCCCTTCCCCAGACCATTCTGTGCATCTCCTGCTCCCAGACCCAGCTGTTTTCTGCCTAGTCATGACACACACACCATCTTACTACTAAAAGCTCCCCCCAAAACTCAGTTTTCCATCCTCGAGCGGGTCAAAGGGGAAATTTTCTGGAAAGACAGGCTTCTGGCTCCTCAGAGTTGAGGACAGGCAGGAGGTAGGCAGAGGGAATGGGTCTTGGAGAACTTGGACCCCAGAGAGGGAAGGGGTGTGGGACTTTGGTGAGGCCATAGTTGCAGCTAGAGGCCCAGAGTCCCAATTCCTGAATGGATTAGGACCTGAGGGCAGGACCTGAGGCAGAGTGGGGTTTGGAAGCTAGAGTTCTGGTTCTTTAAACCTCCACCCAAGCTGTTTCTGGGCAATCAAGGGGTCCTGAGCCTCCCCCCTAGAGATATGAAGGGCCTTGCAGAGGGGGGCTGCTCTCTAATTGGCAAGTGGTGACATCATCCCCCAAGGGACACACACCTCCCCCTATGCTGAGGGTGATTCATCTCTGTGTCTCAGGCCTCAGCAGCTTCCTTCCTGGCAAGGAAGTGGGGGCAGGGATCTGTGAGGCCTCGGCCTGGGTAGCTAAGGCCACCTCCCTTATCCCACTGACCTTGCTGGGGTCTTCTAGCATGAGGAGTCAGTCCTCTGGCTCCAGTTAATCCTCCTCACAACACACAGGGCCAGGACCTCTGTGGCATAGCCTCACCCAGGAGTAAAAATAGCCCCTGAGGCGAGTGTGAGAGTGAGGTGGGGACCGCACCTAAGGGGATGGACCCAGTCCACCTTGACTTCACTGGGCACAGGGAGAGGGAATGGCTGCCTGAGGAACCCAAGCATAAAAGGAGAGGGAAAGATAGGTAGGAACACACAAAGACAAGATGAACAAAAGGGGAAAAGTGGAGAGACAGGAGGCAGGAAAGGGAAGGGTGAGAGAATGCTCAGACAGGGAGACACAGAGGAGGAGAGGAGGCCAAAGGAAAAGAGGGAGGGGCAAGGAGTGGAGGTCCAGGGACCGGGAAAGGCAAGCAATGTGGGTGGGAGGGGAGTGGCCTCCAGCCTCTGAGCCAGCAGGGCAGAAATTGAAAAGGCTGCTGCCTGCAGTTTGATACCCAAATGCCATGAGACCACCTCTCCTCATCCACACCCACAGAGAGGGGAGAGACAGGGGCAAGGCTTTTTCTCCTGGTTCTAACCCCCAATCTTTTAAACACCGTACCTCAGCTCCCCTCCTCCCTCTGATCTCTTTCCCCACATATCCTTGTTGTAGCTACAGCTAAACTCCCATCTTCTTGCCGCCTCCCACTCTCATGCTTCCCCAAATCCCGGGATATGTGCTACCATCCCATCGTCCTTCCAGCGCTGCTTATTGATCTTGCTCCCACTTTCCTCTCTCTTTCCTTCCATCCCACAATTCTTCCCAATTTACTTCCTCCCACCCCCAAGCCTACCACAACATACCCTCTTCCTTGTAACCTTGCTCCCCTACCCCCAACCTCTCCTCCAAGTCTCACCCACTACACCCCTCGCCCCCAACCTCTGAACTTCTCTTAGGGCCACATGTCCTAATCAGTGTCCCTCCCAAACCCTGTTGGACTTCCGCCGCCCCTTTCTCTCCCAGCCCTTCCACCAGCTCGACTCCACCCCCCCCAGCCCTAGTAAATCTTTCAACTCCCAGGAACTCTCCGTTTTCTCTACATTCCTCTCCCTTAGGCTGCGGGAAACTTGCACTTTTACAAACTTTTCAGCGTCAAGCCTAGAACTCTCCTTACCTGCTCACAAGTCAATTGTCTTTCCCTCTCGCAACCCCCCCTTAAAGACTGCCTGTGGGGCTGGCCGTAGGGGTCGGGAGGGAAGGGGTTGGAGAGTTAAGGTTGGAGCTGGGGGAAGGTGAGAAAGTTGGCTTCCAGAAATTCAGAGGGTAGCCAAGGAGGGAGAGTTTTCTTACCTTCACGAACAATTCGACCTGCGGTTGTTCTTCAGCCATGGTTGAGACGGCGACCAGGAAGCGGCCGTCGCTGGGGGAACTGGGAGGGGCCGGGGCCAGGGAAGGCGGGTCTTACAGAAGGGGAGTCTTTCCTCTGGACCTAGGGCTGTCCCTTCAGTGCGACACAAGCCCTATCAGACCCACTTGCTCCAGACAAGGTCTCCCTACCAGCCCAGCATACCCCGACCCCAGCTCCTTCAGCTCTGTCCCTTCCAGGGCTGAATCTGGGAGCGGCTGACTCACCGACCGGCCCCGCCCTGAACCTGGGGAGGGAACAGGAGGGTGGGTGGGACTCTTGGGTCTACGGAGTAGGCTGAGAGGGGAGGTCCTCAAATCTCCCAGAGGATCGGTTGTGGCGGTGTTAAGGAGAGGGAGTTTTGGGAACCACCTTGTTTCTCCAGCCGTCTCCGGGACACAGGATTTGGTTTCTGCCTCAGTTTCCTCGCTTCATTAATCAGAGGACAAACAGTACTCCACCCTCACACATGAAACTTGACACCGACGGCTTGGGCACACTCAATAGGGCCTAGAGAAAGGATTTTATAACTGAAAGGGTGGTCCTTTATTCCCTCTTCCGTGTTCCTTCCACATTCCAGTCCAGATTCTGAGTAAGGACTGTGGTCCCGGAGAAGAAACCGGAAGTGGAAGCTGGGAAAGGGGCAGGGGGTGGTGAAGGGTCTGGCAGGGATTGGGAAGGGAGACACAACAAACCTTGTGCTAGGGAAACGGGAAGCTGAGCCAGGGGCATCATGCAGAGGGAGGTACCCACCCCACAGCCTAGTTAGTTTTAATGCTTTCACTTCTGCCTGCCAACCCTGGGCCCCATCCAGTGCCCCTTGCTGTCTTCTCACTGATAGGTTGCCTTGGAGATATCCTGGGATTATTGTGGCCCCAGGTTAGAGCTGCACTGACCCTGTGGGGTGGTGGTAGCTGGACCTGCCAGGGGGAAAAAACAAAAATCAGACAGAGTAGCGTGAGTGGAGTCCTTGGGGGCACATGAATAAATCAGTAGGGAGAAAGAGTAGCTCTAACCCTCCGAAAAGGTCAGCGGTTTGAACCACCGGCCACTCCGTGGAAAAAAGATGTGACAGTCTGTTTCTGTAAAGATTACAGCCTTGGAAACCCTATGGGGGCAGTTCTGCTCAGTCCTATAGGGTTGCTAGGAGTCGGAATGGACTCGATAGCAATGGGCTTGGTTTTGATTTGGTATAAAACCTATGACCTGCTGAAAAGTAGCCCCAGAATATGTCCTCCAAACTGGGTGAAAAACAAAACAAACAAAAAACCCAAACTCATTGCCACTGAGTCTATTCCGACTCCTAGTAACCCTATAGGACAGAGTAGAACTGCTCCATAGGGGTTCCAAGGCTGCAAATCTTTATGGAAGCAGACTGCCTCATCTTTCTTCCAAGGAGCAACTGGTGGGTTTGAACCACTTTAGCAGCTGAGCTCTTAACCACTGCACAACGTGGGCTCCTTCCAAACTGGGTAAATAGCCAGAAATTCTCCCACATCCTAAATTTCTCCTGTCCAGCCATCCCGTCTCTTTCCCCCTCATCAGCCTCTGTCCAACAAAAGACTCACAGTTCCAGAAGAACACGCAAGGACATGGAAGCAAAAAAAGGGCTGGAGACTTAAAGAGACTTGGGGGAGGAGTGGGGTGGAGTGACTTGACGTGCTGCTAGAAACCAGCAGTTGGTGGTTTCCTCTCATGCTTCCTTTTCTGTGGGAAGGCCTGTCTTTCTTCTCAGAAAGAAAGGGTATATTTGGTGTTTGCCCCTTTTAATTGTAACTTCCAAGAAGAATGTAGAAAGAGCTCTGATGGCACAACGGGTTAAGAGCTCAGCTGCTCACTGAAAGGTTGGCAGTTCGAACCTACTGAGCAGCTCCGAGGAAGAAAGACCTGGTGATCTGCTCAAGTAAAGACTATAAAACCCTATGGGGCAATTCTACTATGTCACATGGGGTCACTATAAGTTAAAATCAACTTGATGGCACCTAACAAACAAGAATGTAGAATGATTCCACAACCAAACACTTTGATGGACAGAGTAGCAGGGGCCGAGGTCTGGGGACCATGCTTTCAGAGGACATCTAGGTCAATTGGCGTAATAAAGTTTATTAAGAAAATGTTCTGCATCCCACGTTGGTGAGTGGCGTTTGGGTTCTTAAAAGCTAGTGAGTGGCCATCTAAGATGCATCAATTGGTCCCAACCCACCTGGAATAAAGGAGAATGAAGAACACAAAAGTCACAAGGAAAGCATTAGCTCAAGAGACAGAAAGGGCCACATAAACCGGAGACTGCGACAGCCTGAGGCCAGAAGAACTAGATGGTGCCCGGCTACCATCAATGACCGCGCTGGCGGGGAACAGAACAGAGAGTCCCTGTTGGAGCTGGATAAAAGTTGGGTGCAGAACTCAAATTCTAGTGAAAAGACCAGACTTAATGGTCTGAAGGAACCCCAGAAAGCTTGGCCCCCAGACTCTCTGTCAATGCAGCACTAAAAACACTTCTGAGGCCAACTCTTCAGTCAAAGATTAGACTGGACTATGGGACATAAAATGATACTCGTGAAGAGTGTGCTTCTTAGCTCAGTAGATACATGAGACTAAATGGGCAGCTTCTGTCCCGAGGTGAGATGAGAAGGCAGAGAGGGTCAGGAGATGGTTGAATGGACACAGGAAATCAGGAGTGGAAAGGAAGAATGTGCTGTCACAATATAGGGAGAACAACTAGGGTCACATAACAATGTATATATAAATTTTTGTATGAGAGACTAACTTGAATGGAAAACTTTCACTTTAAGTACAATAAAATAAAATTAAAAGAAAAAAAGAATGTACAGCTAGATGGTGCCCGGCTACCACCACTGACTGCTCTGACCGGTATCACAGCAGAGGGTTCTGGATAGAGCTGGAGAAGGATGTAGAGCATAATTCTAACCCACAAAAAAAGACCAGATTTACTGGCCTAAAGGAGACTGGAGAAACCCCGAGAGTGTGGTCCCCAGACACTCTTTTAGCTCAGTGGTGAAGTTACCTCCGAGGTTCACTGTTCAGCCTGGGAGTGGACAGCCGCATAAAACCAAATGAGACTAACGAGGTACGGGAGTCCAGTGACAAGGGCCAGAAAGCAGAAGGGGACAAGGAAGCTGGTGATGGGGAACCCAAGGTTGAGTAAGGATATTGTTGATATGTTGTGAGATTGTTAACCGTTGTCATAGGGCAACATTTGTAGTAACTGTTAAATGAGAAACTATTTTGTTCTGTAAACCTTCATCTTAAGTGAGAATAACAGCACAATTGGAAGAGCGTAGTCAATGTCACTGAACTGTGCATGTAGAAATTTTTGAAAGGGTGTATCTTTGGCTATGTGTATTTTCACCAAAAAAAAAAATAAAAAAGTAAAGAGTTGATATGTTGTGGGGCTGTTAACCAATGTCATAAAACAACATGTGTACTTCTGTTTCATGAGAAACTATTTGTTCTGTAAGCCTTCATCTGAAGTACAACAAAAAAATAAAAAAAAATAATAAGAAAGAATGTAGAATGATTGGGGGGCGGGAATCCCCTCCATGAATGACACTCAAAATCTGCAGACAGGACCCCTCTCCTTGGAGGAAGGGGGGTCAAAGCAACTCTACTTCCCAGGGTCCTCTCCTGCTCTAGCTGGTCAGTGTCCTATATAGACCTTCCCTCAGGGAAATGGGGCCAGCCCTGGGAACAAACAGGTTTGGCAACCTCTCACCTGCCTCTCTTTTCTCTCCTGTAGTGTTATAGCTGCAGCTGTTTTGATCATCAATATTGACTTTGACTGGCTGGCATGGCTACCCACGAGATAAAAAAAAAACAAAGATATCTTGCCTTGATTCCCCAGATGACAAACAACGCTGCCTTCTCCTGGAGCCATCCAAGAGTGTCTCATGGATTTGAGGCCCAAGGCTGCTCCCCTAAATCCTGCATGAGAGAAGTTTGCCTCTTTTCTTGTTTCCTTGCCCTTTCTTTTCTATCTCATCTCTTCTTTCCTCCTCTGAGCTTCTCTTTCCACTCCCTCCCCTTCCTCAGCTTGGTAAACTGGTACCTAATCTCTTCCCACCCCAGATTGTAAGATGTGGCCCTCCCTGACACTCCCCAGAACTGTCACCAGCCTCCCCCAGGTTTCCATAGCTCCATTGCTCAATAATTTGCCAGGGTAACCATTAACCCAGCCCTCAATTTGCTCTCCCACTTTTCTCTCTGAAGAGGATTTTCAAACCGCTGGTCAGCAGAGCCAGGTCATCTCGCCCCACCACCTTTCATAACCTGTTGGGTGAAGGGGATCTCTCCATCTCAGAGTTCCAGGAACAAAGATCTATTTAAAGGATCTGTTTTATTAAGTATGTATTTGTTTATTTCTGTCTCCATCACATACACTCCCTCCACACACTCAAAAAATAAACTTCAAATTAAGGGACTTAATTTGGTTCACTGCTTTGAGTCCATCACCTGGCCCAGAGTAGGCACTAAATAGTTACTGAATGAATGAATGACACTTCTGTTTTTAAGGGGGTGTATGTGGGGGTAGGGATATGGGAATGTTCCAGAGGGGTGTAGGTGGACTTCTCAGGCCTACTACTCTCTGCTGGAATTTGGGGTAAGTGGGGGGCTTAAAATTCTAAATTAGGCCCTGAGGTGCTCTTGTGGGGGTCGTTATACTTCGCACCCAGGAAACAGGCAAAGGAGGAATGAGATAGTCTTACTTCCGCTTATTTAACACTCATGTAGCTTTTACTATGTTTGCCAGGCGCTGTTCTAAGCTCTTTATAAATATTAACTCAGAGGGTACAAATATTAACTTAGAGTTGTTGGCACAGGTTGAATTAATGTTGCTTAACGCCACTCTCCAGAAAGAACGTGACTCTGGCCCTTTAAGGTCGGCCTCCTCCCCACAAAGCCCTGGCGCCCCCAGCCCCTTCCTCGAGCCTCGGGCTCCAGCTCTTGGGCCGACCTTCTCGCTGGCTCCACCCCGCGTCAATCAAAGCGCAGAAACACTGAGGGCCCGAGGCCCGGCTGCTAAGCAACGACACAGGGCGGGAAGTTCGAACTTTCTGGCACCGCCCCCAATGCAAATAGGCCAATCAGCGTTCAGCTTCCTTGAACCTGCGGTCCACTCCTCCCTGGGCGTGTGCGCGCGCACCGTACCCTCGGGCTGCTGCGCGCTACCGCAAGCTGGTGGCGCTTGGTTAGCGCAGCAGTGTAGCCCATGTCGCAGCCTACGTGAGGGAAAAGGCGGGAAAACGCCGTGAGTTGGCGGCGGCTGGGGTTGGGAAGTCCAGAGTGCGAGGCGACGATCGTGAGGCGGCGTGTACAATTCGCCCCTCTGGGCTCACAGACCACCTCCTCACAAACTACAACCGCTGCGTGACAGAAACGAGGGTGGGGCGTATGAGTTTTCCACAATCTGTACTTCAGGGAAATACCTGAGAAATCGTCCCCTCAAAGTCCCCCATACCAGTTCCCACAGCTCTCAACCCTCCCTGCAGTCCAGCGCCTTAGACCTTTCCCAGAAGTTCTCTCAGTGGATTTGTATTTCTGCGCGCCACCCTGCCCCAGCGCCCTCGCGGGTGAAACACCGCTTCTGAACCGCCTTAATTTTCTCCATCTGCAGAACCTCAAGTCCATGGCCTCCTTAGGAGCGACCCAAGGCAGGACGCCGCAGGGACCGGGGCCCGGCGCAGCCTCGGTCGGCTTCCCCATCCCGACCCCCGTGCCGGCCCCTGAAGAGGTGGAGGACGACGAGGAAGAGCCGGCAGAGGTCTCTGGAGGCCAGCGATGTCTTGGGAGAGCTCGGATCAGGATTGCTGGGAGTTGATAGGAATGTTAGAATAAAAAGGGGTTAGGTAGAGCTGGACAGGTCACCTCCGTGAGGATCTGTTTCATATAGTCTGAATGGGGTGATAATGCCTATCTCAGAGATTTGATAAAATGATTAAAATTAAATAATGCATGGCATTATCCCGCAGTGGTTAAATGATAACAGCTGCTAACCAAAAAGTCAGCAGTTCGAATCCACCAGCTGTTCCTTGGAAACCCTATGGGGCCGTTCTACTCTTGTCTGCTAGGGTTGCTATGAGTTGGAATCGACTCGACAGCAATGGGTTTTTGTGCTGCCTTAGCCTGGGTGGCGCAAGCAGTTTGCAGTGGGCTACTAACCTAAAGGTTGCCAGTTCGAACCCATACAGTGGCACAGCAGAAGGAAGGCCTGGAAACTACTTTTGTAAAGATTGTTATTAGGTGCTGTGGATTCAGTTTTGACTGATAGTAACAAGAGTAGAACTGTCCCATGGGGTTTTCTAGGCTGTGATCTTTACAGGAGGAGATTGCCAAGTCTTTCTCCACAGAGCTCCTAGGTGGATTTGAACCACCAGCCTTTCGGTTAGCAGCTGAATACTTAACTGTTGCATCACCAGGGCTTCTTCTGTAAAGATTATAGCCAAGAAAACCCTATGGAGCAGTTCTACTCTGTACCACATGGGGTCGCCAGGAGTCAGAATTGACTCAATGACCACCAGTTATCCTGCACTTATGAGTGGTTCAAATATTGGTTTATTTCCTTCATCACCGGACAGATCCATCTGTGTGTGCTGTGGAATTCAGGATACTTGGGCATTGCCTATTATGACACTAGTGACTCCAGCATCCATTTCATGCCAGATACCCCAGACCATGAGACCCTCAAGCTTCTCCAGAGAGGTGGGGACAGAACCATTAATTCCTTTGTTCTCTGGGATTGGGAGTGTGTCTCATTGATATGCCCTTACCTGCCTCAATCTGTCTAACATTTTATTAGTTGACTCCCAGAGACTTCTGTTGTTTTTAGGAATTCATTTCACTATTCAACCAATACTTATTAGGTGTTTACTATTTATCAGGAGCTGGAGATATACAATTCCATTGAGTCGATTCTGACTCATAGCAAACCTATAGGACAGTGTTTCATAGAGTTTTCAAGGAGCAGCTGGTGGATTCGAACTGCCAACCATTTGGT
This sequence comes from Trichechus manatus latirostris, assembly GCF_000243295.1. NCBI lineage: Eukaryota > Metazoa > Chordata > Mammalia > Sirenia > Trichechidae > Trichechus > Trichechus manatus. Next base: position 263,123 of record NW_004444263.1, read on the forward strand.
TAGCAGCCAAGCTCTTAACCACTGCACCACCGGGGCTCTGCTGGAGATACAGTGCTGAGCAAATTAGTCAAGTCTTTCTTCCAACAGGTTATAGTCTAGTGACAATCTCCAGGGCACACCTCTTCCCCAGCCAGTCTCACTACTCTTTCCTTCCCTGAATCTTACTCTTGACTCCTGTCTATGCTCCCAATGTGCAGAACACTCCCTGCTCTTAGAGGGAGGAAATAAGTTTTTGAGGGGGGAGAAGGTTAGCAAGGAGAGGTCAGTGGGTTTCCTCTTAGTCAAAAGATAAAGATCTCTTAACTCATGAGGTCTCCATTCTCATTCCAAGTTCTGGATGAAGTCAATCCCCGGTCCATTGTTACAAGCGCCAAACAGGATGAGAATATGACTCGGTTTCTGGGGAAGCTTGGTAAGGACTGGGCAGGGGAGAGAGAACTGAGATATGGAATGTTCCAAGAGACAGAATGGTTTGGAGGGAGCTAGAGCCAGAAGCTAGAATTGGGCATCAGGGATGGTGGGGCAGAGGCAGAACAACTTAGATGTACAGACTGATGGCCTCTACTCTTTTGCCTCCCCTACAGCCTCCCAGGAGCATGCGGAGCCTAAAAGACCTGAAGTCGTATTTTTGCCAAGTGTGGATTTTGGTATCTCCTTCCTTTTGCTTTGCCCAGCCACCTGTCCCAGTTTTCCAGCCCCTTCTAGCTTCACCCTTATCGTCAGAGGTCTCCCCTTAGCCTTATTCTCATCCTAACCTTTGTGATCTCCATGCCCCATGACTAGTCTCCTCAAGATCTTCCCTGCCCTCTACCCTTTCATAAGTTGCGGACATCCACTCAGGCATGTCTAGAGATGAGCCCCCCCGCCCCCCAAGAGGGAGCAGTGACACGTGGACAGTTCTGATTGTTAGAATTTTCCCCTTTAAGCCAAAGCCATTTATCCCTTTAAAAAAAAAAAAAACAAGTCACTGCCTCAGTGACTCTGGTGATCCATAAGCCACTTCCATCACTTCACAGTTTTGCAAAAAGGACAAGGAATGTCCTATCCTAATTAGATTTTAGAGCATTAGTGTTATTAGTTCCTCTATTAATACAGTCTTTTTGATCAAAAATCCCCAATTCCAGGCAGATATCTTATTCTCCTGAGCCATTTATTTTTCTCAGGTTGTGCTCTCAGCCAGACAGCTTTATCTGATACATAGAATGAAAAGAGAATTAGACTGAGTCTGAAAATTTGGTTCTTGCTTCAGCTTTTCATTAACTGCCTGCATGAGCTCGGGCAAGTCACATAATCTCTCTTGGCTTCTATTGCCTCTTTCTTAAAATGGGGTAAAAAATTGGGCTAGAAGATCTCTAGTCCCTTTTAATTCTAAAGTTCTAGAATTGATTCTATGGCCTTTCCTTCCCCTCTTCTATCTTCTCTTCCCCTCACGTAGGTCTGGAGATAAGCAAACAGCGCCTCCTCTCTGGAAACTACTCCTTCATCCCAGACTCCATGACTGCCACTGAGAAAATCCTCTTCCTGTCTTCCATTATTCCCTTTGACTGCCTGCTCACGGTGAGGTGGGGCCTGACAATAAGGGCTGGGATGAGAAGGGTTGGAGAAAGCCACAAACATCTCAGTCCTAGGGTGGAATCGTGAGAGGTACTGGCCGAGCCCTGGAAAATAGACTCTTCCCTGGTGTTGTCCAGGCTCCAGGACGTTGGCATTTACCCTAACTCCACTACTGATCCCCTTCCAGGTTCGAGCACTTGGAGGGCTGCTCAAGTTCCTGGGTCGAAGAAGAATTGGCGTTGAATTGGAAGACTATAACGTCAGCGTCCCCATCCTGGGCTTTAAGAAATTTGTGTTGTAGGTGATTCACCCTAACGTCAACCAAAGTAAAGGTGGGATTGGGAGGCCTGAAGAGTAAGATAGAGTGTGGGGAGGGGCAGGGACCCAGAGGGTCGACTGCTCTAGGACTTACAGGAGAACCTGAGGGTTACGGAGCCCTGGGGAGATGATGGAGGCCTATTCAAGGGTGAGGGTGGGGGAGGCCAAACTTTGGAATGAACTCAGACCTCTCATACCCCTTTCATGCCACCTTCCCTTCTGCTTGTTTTCTGTCCACAGGACCCATCTGGTGAGCATAGATCAAGACACTTACAGGTAAGGAGGTAGAGGCAGGCTGCTGTCTCATGGGAGGGAGAAGGATTAAGCTTAATGCTCCTAATAATCCTTACTGAGGCTCCAGTTTCCCTAATCCTGGGCTATTAAGATCTCTTTCCCTGAAGGAAAAGGAAGAGGGGGGTATGGGGAAGAGAGGAAGGAAAAGCACAAAGCTGTCACTCTCCCTTTCTAAAGGGAAAAACTGAGGCACAGAGAAGTGAGGGGCAAACCTCACATTAAGACTTGATCTCAGGAGGATGTCTTATACCCTTTTTTTCAGTCCCGAGCTCCCATTCTCTTAAAAAATTCAAGCCTTCAGTTACCCCAGACTCCTCCATTTCTCCAACAGTGTTTTGCAGATCTTTAAGAGTGAGTCTCACCCCTCAGTGTACAAAGTGGCCACTGGATTGAAGGAGGGGCTCAGCCTTTTTGGTAGGTATGCTTCATCCCACACTATAAAAACCTACCAGAAAAGTAGTTGCTTCTAAAGATGTGTCCCAGCCCTCCCTTCCCACTTTACCCCCATTGCCAGGTGTCTCTTCCACTCCATCCAGTTTTCTTATCCTTTCTGTACCTTCTCTGAGCTTGGGCATCTCCCCACATCCGGTAGTTGTACAGTTTCATTTTCACATCAGCTGTTACTTTACTAAACCATTGTTCATTCTCTGGGTTTGTATGACTGTTTCTACTACATGCACCTGTCTAAGGACTTTGGAAAGGCCCTATATATAAAGGAGAGGTATGTAAATGCTTGTCTGATTTGCATAGAGTCTTAATCAGATGTCTCTGACTTTAGGGTGTATTAGGGGCATGGCCCCAAGTATCCACCTGGTTTCACTGTGCATAATGTTTACATATGTGTGTTGGGCTCTTTGTGAGGCTAACTCTGCCTGTTCTGTGTTATTTTTCTGCATGAGTGTTCCTGCGAGTGCCCAGCCCCTCTCCTATCTCCAAGTGCAGTAATTTTAGCTCAGGCGTGCCGCCAGGCATCAGCTTTAGCTAACTTTGTGTCCTGTGTCTGAGGAATGCTTCCTGGCCAGCCCGCCCAACACTCGTGCCCCTGACCCAGATGCCTCAGCTTAGGCACACACACATTCCTTTCCAGGCCTCTGCCTGTAACAAGCTCACTCCCTGCCCCCTCCCGCACAGGAATCCTCAACAGATGCCGCTGTAAGTGGGGAGAAAAGCTGCTCAGGTGAGTGGGTCTCGCACACATGCTACAAACTAATGCATGAGTTACATGTACACGCTACATACTAATAGCCGTATACAGACTCTCACACACACCACATCTACATCTAACAGTAACAACAACTGCCCTTTACCCAGTGCTGGCTAAATGCGTTTAATCCTTACAACAACCCCATGTGGTAGCTAGTATTATCGTCATTCTATATGGTCAGCACAGGTGCAAATATACCCATTGATGATACACAGACTTGAACACATACAAGCAGCAGAAACACATCCATAAAACACCAGCGTACATGCTGTAATATCTCTGTAGTTATAGAAAACACACTTCAAATTTGAGCTATTCTCTGATGACTCTCAAATGTGTGTCTCTGGTTCCAAGCTCTATATGTGGAATGCTAATTGCATATCATCACCACCTGCAATTTCCACAGGCCACTCAAACTGAGAGCATCCAAATCTGATGCTCACCAGACCTGCCCCTCTTCCTGTGTTCTCTGTCTTGGGTTAATGGCATTACTGGCAATACAGCTTCTCAAGCTATGAACCTTGGATTGATGGTTTCCCCTCACTCCCCATATTCAATTATTCACCAAGGTCTATTGATTCTACCCTGAAATGTCTCTCACATCTACTGCTCTAATTCTGGCTATCATCATTTTTAACGTGGAGTATTGGTGTTGTTGTTGTTAGGTGCCATCAAGTTGGTTCCAGCTCGTAGTGACCCTGTGTACAACAGAACAAAACACTGCCTGGTCCTGCGCCATCCTCACAATCATTGCCGTGTTTGAGCCCGTTGTTGCAGCCACTGTGACAGTCCATCTCATTGAGGGTCTTCCTCTCTTTTGCTGACCCTCTTCTCTACCAAGCATGATGTCCTTCTCCAGGGACTGGTCCCTCCTGACAACATATCCAAAGTATGTGAGACAAAGTCTCACCATCCTTACTTCTAAGGAACATTCTGGCTGTACTTCTTCCAAGACAGATTTGTTCGTTCTTCTGGCAGTCCGTGGTATATTCTATATTCTTCACCAACATCATAATTCAAAGGCATCAGTTCTTCTTCAGTCTTCCTTATTCATTGTCTAGCTTTTGCATGCATATGAGACAGTTGAAAATACCATGGCTTGGGTCAGGTGCACCTTAGTCCTCAAAGTGACATCTTTGCTTTTTAATACTTTAAAGAGTTCTTTTGCAGCAGATTTGCCCAATGCAATACGTCATTTGATTTCTTGACTGCTGCTTCCAAGAGCGTTAATTGTGGATCCAAGTAAAATCAAATCCTTGAGAACAGTAATCTTTTCTCCGTTTATCATGATGTTGCTATTGGTCCAGTTGTGAGGATTTTTTTCTTTATGTTGAGGTGTAATCCATATTGAAGGCTTTTATCTTCATCAGTAAGTGCTCCAAGTCCTCTTCACTTTCAGCAAGCAAGGCTGTGTGTCATCTGCATATCGCAGGTGAAACTTGTCCACCATGGGTGACCCTGCTGGTATTTGAAATACCGGTGGCATAGCTTCCAGCAGCACAGCAACATGCAAGCCACCACAGTACAACAAACTGACAGATGAATAGTGGTGGAGTATTGCTTTCGCTCCTAAATTGGTCTCTCTGGGTCTAGTCTCTTCTTTTTCCAATCCATACTTTACTCTAAAATACCTGACATTCCAAAAGAGATCTGAGCATGTCATGCCACTGTTTTTTAAACCTTAAATAGAAAAAAAGAAAAATAAATAAACTTCAGGAGGCTTCCCCATTCCTCCGTTCGTTGCAGGATGAATATTAGCATCCTTAGCAGTATGATGTTCAAGGCCTCTCCCATTCACCTCAATTTTAATTTCCAGGCTCCCTTCCCAGAGCTCTTTCCTACTGGGTTCACTGTGTATTCCAGTCATTTAAGGCCACTTCCCATTTTGGAAACCATGCCTGTTCCCTCTGGAAAGTCTTTCTCCTGTTTTCTACCTGTCAAAATCTTACTTTCTCTTCAAGGTGCAACCCAGCTATCACCTTTTCCTTAAAGCTTTCACAGGCACCTGTAAGGAGACTTATGTACACCTTCCTGTGTGCTCACTTCATGCTTGTTATGTTTTTCTGGTTGCACTATCACTTCAGGTTAGAATTAGCAGTCTGTGAATCTGCTTGCCCTCATAGCTATGAAGTGTGCAGTAGCCATTTCTGTTACCTCAGTGCCTGGTACCTGGCCTTGTACCTGGTAGCACTCCGTGAGTGAACACAGTACACGAACACAAGTGCACTGGTCACTTCATCTCTAAAATCTCAGAGCAGAAGCCTTTTCTAGCCTACAGTTAGTTGTACAATCCTTTCCCCACTTCACCTGCCCTGCAATGGGTATCTTTTGGAGGTTAATTTAGAATAACTTCTGAGGTCATCTTCAGGTAATTGGTGGGGTAATTTAATTACCCACACATTCTCCACTGCTTCCTGTGCAGCTCTCTAATCTCAGCCAGGGAGGGGAGGGAAGGGATTCTTAGTGGAGAAGACAACTGAGTTAAAGGTGGGGGAGGAGTATGAATTCCCCAGATAGGATCTGGTAGGGCATTGAATCATAACTTGAATGATGAACTAAGATCCTAGCTGCCTAAAGCTGCACAGGGTGCCAGGAAGGTGAACTGAATGTCACAGTGTGCCCTAAAGAGTGCTGTCCTAGTAGTATGGAGACCTGAGTTTGAGACCCAGCTGTGCTACTTACCAGCAGTATGACTTTGAACAAGTTACTTGTCCTCTCTGGGCCTCATTTCCTTAGCTGTAATACCGGGAGGTTTGGCTTGACTAGGTGATCACTAAGATGTCTTCTGGCACTAGCAGTACATGAGTCAGAGATAACTTAGGTTTTTTACAAGAGAGTCAGCTTGGTGAGACTTAATATGCTGTCCAAAATGGAGACAGGTATTCACAGACTGGTGAATCCTGCCTTGGCTGGAACCGTCTGTGGCCAAGAGCGAAAACCAAACCAAACCCATTGCTGTTGAGTCGATTCCGACTCACAGTGACCCTATAGGACAGAGTAGAACTGCCCCATAGGGTTTCCAAGGAGTGGCTGGGGGACTTGAACTGCCAACCTTTTGGTTAACAGCCGAGCTCTTAAGCACTGTGCCACCAGAGCTCCAAGAGCAGAGGTGCCTAAAACCCACCCTCAAATCTAGTTGGAACCTCTACCTCATTCTAACCTGGGGTGTTCTAGCCCAGGGTAACTGGCCAGGGACTCCAGTGTGAGGTACACATCCTCAGGCCCCAGTGTCTCCACACGTGAGCTCTAATATAAAATGGCATGCCTAATGGCTCGCTCTAATGTAGAAAAGAACCCCTGGGCTCACGAGTCCTTACAGATTCTCACAGTCTTCATAGCCACAGGGAGATCGGGGCGCCTAGGATTAGACAAGCACAGATGAGATATCTATTTCTGTATACAGATGTAATTTCTTAAAAAATGCTTCAGACACACAAAAAGGTATAAGTATTAATATTACAAACATCTGTATCAATCATCTTAATAACAAGACAGTGCTACTGAAGCCCCTTAAGAGTCCCTCTTTCATCCTTCTTTCTTTCCTGCAGAAATGACCATTATGAATTGAAAGTTTCTTATTTCACATGCGGCGGTTATACGCTTTCACAGGAAGAACACGAAAAGACTAATTTTGGTGCTGTTACACCCAGAGACACTTTAACAGCTGAAAAAAATGAACAAACGCATACTGATTCACCCCCTCCTACTCAGCCACAGAGAGAGTCGGAGTGTTGGCACAGAAATACCTCAACACACTGCTCTTCATCTCAAATATTGACGTGCTCCATCACACATCCACATGGAACTACACATGCTCATACCCACTGAAACTGTAATATACAGACACAGTCATGCTCACTCCCAGTGACTTTGAGTAGCTACATGTAAACACACCATATAGATGAGGACACTGCATCTGCCAGTACATTCCTATAGCATATCAGATACAGATTATCACAATTCCTAGAGACTCCAGATATATATGTTGGCAAATTGAGATCAAGACGGTGATGAGAACAGATATAATTTTCACCCCAATCCCTTTCTAGGCTGTGGTTCACACGTCCCACTCAGGACCTAGTGGAACTAAATTCTCGTCTGGACGTCATTCAATTTTTCCTGCTACCCCAGAATCTGGATATGGCTCAGATGCTGCATCGGCTGCTGGGTCACATCAAGAATGTGCCTGTGAGCGGGAGGCCTTTGTGCCCAGGGAAGTGCGGGAGGGGTGGGGAAGGAAGTTCAAGGCTGATACTGGACACTGGGCTTCTTGAGAGGAGTTCAGGTCCGGGAGGGAAAACAGTAGCTGTCTTCTTGTCTGACTGTAGCTGATTCTGAAACGCATGAAGTTGTCCCACACCAAGGTCAGTGACTGGCAGGTTCTCTACAAGGTAAGGCTTCCCTTCTTGAATCCTAGAAGCCCAGGTTTAGCCCCTCAGCCTCTGTTCCAGACTCTCTGTACTCTGGTCACCCTGTCCAACTTTACCCCAACATTTTTTTTTTAACTTTGTATTATGGAAAATTTCAAAAACATTAGAGAGAATAATATAATGAACTCCCATGTATCCACCATGCAGCTTCAACACTTGACTCATGCTGATCCTGTTACAGCTGTATTTTTACCCACTTTCCCCTTCCTGGATTTATTAAAATTTATTTTATTTTTTGTTGTTGGGAATATACTTGGTGGAACATACACCAATTCAACAATTTCTACATGTACAATTCAGTGACATTGATTACATTCTTCAAGTTGTACAGTCATTCTTACCCTCCTTTTCTGAATTGGTCCTCCACCATTAACATAAACTCACTGTTCCCTAAGGTTCCTATCTAATCTTTCAAGTTGCTGTTGTCAGTTTGATCCCATTGTGTTCTTAAAAAAGCACAATGCTCAAGGCAGATATTCTTTACTAATTAAGCTAAACCATTACTTGGTTTAAAGAAGACTTTAGGGGATATTTTTGTTTTAAGGTTTAAAGATTATCTTAGAACAATAGTTTCAGGGGTTCATCCAGCCTCAATGGCCTTCCTGGATTATTTTGAAGCAAATTCCATCCATCATATCATTTTATCTATAAATATTTCAATATGATTTCTAAAAGGAAAAGAATTATTTTTAAAAAGAATCACAATACCATTATCTTACTTAAAAATTAACAATTCTTATTATCATGCAATATCCGATGTTTAAATTTTTACTCATTTATTAAATGTCATGATTTTCTTTATTAGTTTGTTTGAATTAGTATCCAAATATGATCAACGTATGACAATGGGATGATGTCTCTTTAGTCTCCTTTAATCATGAGTTCCTTCTCCATCTTTCTTCTCTCCCCCACCCCCTTGCAATTTATTTATTGAAGAAACTGGATTATTTGTCCTATAGACTTTCCCTTAGTCTGGATTTTGCTGATTACATTCCCTAGGTGTTTTTGACACGTTTCCCTCTCTTTTATATTTTCTGTAAATTAATAGTTGAATCTAGAAACTTGATCAGCTTCAGGTTTGATTTTTTTTTTCTCCAAGACTGTTTCATAAGTGGAGGAACATAATGTCTGATTATCTCTTTTTGTGATGTTAGCAGCCTTTGATGGTCAATATATAAATCCATTAATTCGTTAGAGATTGTAAAATTGTGTTATTCTAACTCTGTCATTCCTTCTTCATTTATTAGCCAGAACACTTCTGTAAAGAGAAACTTCCTCTCATCTCCTGTTTGGTTGCCCAGTGTTAGACAGTTCATATAGAAATACAGAAAATTGCTTGATTTTATTTCTCCCTTTATTTACTGGTTACCAAAATAGTAAATTAGTTTCCTGATATCCTCCAAGGTAGCCAATGAGGTTTTTTTTTTGGTTGTTGTTGTTCTGTTAGCATTATTACAAACTCATGGATTTATATATGTGCTTCAATCCACTGCACTTTTAATCTTTATACATGTTCAAATGATTCCATCTTGACCAATGGGAGCCCCTTGTTGTTGGCTTCTGCATCCTTTAAACAGGACCCAAGTAGACTTTGATAGCTTCCTTGCTTTCTGGTTTAACAAGATGTACCAGATTTATCATTGACATCTCCTGGTTCTGACCCAGAATCATCCATTTCTCCAAGGAGCCCTGGTTTCTTTTAGTGGGAAATGGTATTTCAGTGCCACAGTCTGGATGCTAGAGGGTGCTGAGTACATTTTGCTCATTGCTTTTAGACCTGTTCTGTGGACAAACATAGGAAGTTTTTTTTAAAAAAATAAAGTACATGAGTTCATACTGATACTACCAATTTAAATCCAGAACCACAGGGTTCTTACTTACCTTCTCTATTTCTTTACTTATTGTCTTCAATATTTCCTTTCTTCCACACTGGAAATTCTGGTTCTCAGTGACAATAACCAAACCCCAAACCAAACCTGTTGCTGTCAAGTTGATTCCAACTCATGGCAACCCTATAGGACAGAGTAGAACACCCCATAGCGTTTCCAAGGCCATAATCTTTACAGAAGCAGACTACCACATCTTTCTCTCACAGAGCGGCTGTCTTTCGATTAGACACCTTGCCGAGGGCTTAACCATTTTGCCACCAGGGCTCCTTTCAATGACGCTGTTATTGTTGTTGTTAGGTGCTGTCTAGTCAGTTCTGACTCACAGTGACCCTGTGTACAACAGAACGAAACATTGCCTGGTCCTGCACCATCCTCACAATCATTGCTGCGTTTGAGCTCATTGTTACAGCTACTGTGTCAATCCATCTCACTGAGGGTCTTCCTCTCTTTCACTGACCTTCCACTTTACCAAGCATGATGTCCTTCTCCAGGGATTGGTCCCTCCTGATAACATGTCCAAAGTACATGAGATGAAGTCTCTCCATCTCCATCCAAGAAGCATTCTGACTGTATTTCCTCCAAGACAGATTTGTTCATTCTTCTGGTAGGCCGTGGTATATTCAATATTCTTTGCCAACACCATAATTCAAAGGCATCAGTTCTTCTTCGGTCTTCCTTATTCTTGTCCAGCTTTTGCATGCATATGAGGTGATTGAAATACCATGGCTTTGGTCAGGCACACCTTAGTCCTCAGAGTGACATCTTTGCTTTTTAACACTTTAAGGAGGTCTTTTGCAGCAGATTTGCCCAATGCAATGTCATTTGATTTCTTGACTACTGCTTCCATGGGCATTGACTGTGGATCCAAGTAAAATGAAATCCTTGACAACTTCAGTGTTTTCTTCATTTAGTAATTCTAGCACTAATACCAACTAAATGATTATTGAAAACTGTTTAAGATTTTTTTAGGGGGTAGTTCTTTTTGTCATCAGTAGGGATATACAGTCAAATTACTGTGTTTTAGTCCCTTGGAATAGTTCCTCTCTGTTTGGTTATGCCACTATCTGTATATACATTTGTGTTCATTTAGTTAAGTCTATTTTTTATTTTTAGGAATTGCTTTAAAAATTTTTAATTATATGAAATATTTACACAAAATCAAATCTCCCCAACAAGGTACAGTCAATTAACTCTAGCTTCTGTTGCAGTCCCCTCCACTGTATTCTCTCCACCTACAGATAACTTTATTTTTTAAATTTTAGGATGTTTCCTTTTTTTTTAATTTTAAAAAATTTTATTGTGGTAAAATATGTAACAAAAATTTGCCACTTTAACCATACTTAAGTATATAATTAAGTGACGTTAATTACATTTATGTTGTATAACCATCACCACTATCTATTTCCAAAAGTTTTTCATCATCCCAAACAGAAGCTCAATACTCTTTAAGCAATAATTCCCCATCTATTGTTTTTATAGCTTTTTAATTTTGAAAATAATGTAAGACTTAAAAGTACAAAAACAGTATGGAGAGTTCTCATATACCTTTCACCGAGCTTCCTCTAATGTTAACATTTTCCGTAGCTATAGTGTAATTATCTCATAAATATTTATTTTATTTTGTGGGTTATAATGCAATGCTATCACTGTTTATTTTTGCTGAAAATTTCTAGCTTTAGTCATTGGGAGCTCTTCAGGTTAGCTTTTGACGTGCTCTTTCAACTTGGTTCTCATCCTGTTTTGAACACCTCCTAACTTTCTAGCGCTGCAAGATTTTCCAGGCTCATCATGTATTTTCCTTGCCTTAGCCCTGGAATCAACCACTTCTTCAAGGATTCTTGGTTTCTTTTATTGGAGAACGGTATTAGAAACCAAGATCTGGATGCTAGGTGTGCTTGTTGCTACTAGGGTGGCTGTCACTTCTAGGCTCTCACCACAGACAGAGCTAGGAAATGTATGTATGTGTATTAACCCATGCCTACAGATCTATATTCCTCTCTGTCTATCTATGTTATCTATCTATCTACCTGTCTACCTACCTATCTATCTTTTAAAGAACCCATGAGTTCATACTGATACCTCTGATTCTAATTTAATACCACAGAGTTCACTCTAGACTTCGTTCCTTACCTCATTTGTCACCTCTTTCTCTGACAGTGAGAAACCTGGTTCTCATTGTCTACAGTATATTTGCTTAACACATAAAGTAGTTTCATTTCTTTTTTAATATGAGCAGGTATATATGACTATATCTCCCTTTCCCAGTGCTTCTTAACATTTATCCTCTGCTTCAGCTAGGCCAGGCTCTGTATTTAAGCACTCTGTTTAGGATACCCACTGTGTTCATGTTCAGTATAGTTTGGTGGTTAAAAGCCAGATTGCCTGGGTTCAAATCCCAGCTCTTCCATTTACTCTCTGTGAGACCTTGAGCAAATTATACTACTTCTTGTGCTTCAGGTTGCTCACCTATAAAATGGAGATAATGCTAGTACCTACCTCACAGGATTATTTTGAGGAGTCAATGAAATTAACACATGTAAAAGGTTCAGAACATTGCCTGGCACATAGTAATTGTTCAGTAAATGTTAGCGCTCATTCTTACCTCAGTGCATCTGCTCAAGCTCTTGCTTTCACCCAGAATACCTCCTTCTTTTTAAATAGCCTTATTCAAGACCCAACTTATTTCCTTTTCTCTACTAAGATCTCCCCAACTGTTTTAGCCCCTATTAGTCTTATTCTGTAAATTTCCTTAGTAGTTTTAGTCAGTTCCACAACTTGGCCAATTATGGATAGTCGTTGTTTGTTTGTTTCTTTCACAGCTAGATTATAAACCCTTTGATTTATATACTTTACATATCCTACCACCACCACAAAGTAAGGCTCAGTAAATGTCTCATGGACTAGGTCTGTCCACTCAACCTAATCCATGATTAGATCAGCTGCCTCAGGTCACTGACCTTCATTCTGGGGAGTTAACTCATAAGGATTCCCACCCTTTCTCTCTTCCTGCTTTTTCTTACCCCAGCACTGTCATTGTCCCTTCTTCCTTCCCTTTCATATTCCTTTTTCTCTTTCTCCCTCCTCTGTTCTCTTGGAAGTTTGGGCAAACCCCTATCAAAGCACCTACTACCTTATTTTGAAATCTTCTGAGTGTATTTCTTTTTCCCTCACTAGACTTTGAGCTCCTTGGGACAGGGACCATGTCTTATTTGTCTTCATAACTTCAGTGTTCAGTATAGTGCCTGGCACAGAATTTAACAGATGCTATTTCCTCTCTCACTATCTATTTCTTTTTGCCTTTGAGATCTTCTCTCTTTGTTGTTGTGTTTTTTCCTGTTGGTCTTTGTTGGTCTCAGTCCATACCTATTCCCTCGCTTCGGCCTGGGTGTGGGCCGCCTTCCTCTGTCCATTTCACCCACAGACTGTGTACAGTGCCCTGGGCCTAAGGGATGCCTGCCGTTCCCTGCCCCAGTCCATACAGCTCTTTCAAGACATTGCCCAGGAGTTCTCTGATGACCTGCACCACATTGCCAGCCTTATTGGGAAAGTGGTGAGTGGAAGGAAAGAGGCCAAGCACCAGAGAGGAAGGAGAGAGAAGTAGGGTTGGAGAATGGGGAGGGACTGGGGTCTGGGGAATGTGGGAGATGGGGAAGCATGGGAGACTTTGAGGTCAGTTAGGTGACTAAAGAATGGGACGGTAAGAGGAGAACATCAGGATGTACCTGGAGGGTTAGGGTTGAAGCAGGGACTATGCAGAGAAACTTGGGGCCCAAGGAGAACTGAGGAACAGGACTAAGTGATGGTGCTGGGGTGAGAAGAAACAGGACTTCTTATCTCCTCAGGTGGACTTTGAGGGCAGCCTTGCTGAAAATCGCTTCACTGTCCTCTCCAACATAGATCCTGAAATTGACGAGAGTGAGTGTTGGGTGTGCTGAAGGGCCTGTGAGTCCTGACACACGGGTCTGCCCAGAGATGGGGTAGTGTCAGCAGGCATTTACCATAATTGGGGATCATCACAGCAACCAGGGCAGGAAAAGAGAGTCAACTTTCCTTTTGTGTCTTCACCCCTGCTAGAAAAACGAAGGCTGATGGGACTTCCCAGTTTCCTCACGGAGGTCGCTCGGAAGGAGCTGGAGACTCTGGACTCCCGTATTCCTTCATGCAGTGTCATCTACATCCCTCTGGTGAGGGCAGGAGGGTGGGTGTAACTTCCAGGGGTCTTTTAGGGGAGACGTTAGGTTTATGAGAGGCACATTGGTAGATAAGAAAACTTTTGGGAAAGCCCGAAGAACACAAACATCTGTTGGTGGCTTTAACCTCCTGAGGGAGATACAGGGGTCTTTAGGCTTATTCTAGGGAGAGAAGAACCCAGCCAGTCGCTCTCTGCATTATCTCCTCTGTACTCTCCCCAGATTGGCTTCCTTCTTTCTATTCCCCGCCTGCCTTCCATGGTAGAGGCCAGTGACTTTGAGATCGAGGGACTGGACTTCATGGTGAGACTCTCGACCTAGGTAGTGGGGGTGATAAGAGGCCTAACCCCATGAGTGCTGCCCAACGTGGGATCTCTCATCTGTAGTTTTACTTTGATTTTTATCAGCTCTAACACAATGGAGGTAGAAATTGGGGTGGGAGGCTGGAGGTGGAGTTAGAAAGGTGGAAAAGGAAAGGAGGACCAAGAGCAAAGCCTCCAGCTTTGAACCCTTGTGTCCAGTTTCTCTCAGAGGAGAAGCTGCACTATCGTAGTGCTCGAACCAAGGAGCTGGATGCATTGCTGGGGGACCTGCACTGTGAGATCCGGGGTGAGGAGAAACAAGAGGAGGCAGCTGGGGTATGAGGGAGTGCAGAGATTATTCTAACAGGCGTCTTCTCTTCCTGCAGTCTCTCGCATTCTGACTTTGCATCTTCTCTGCTGTCTCTTGGGGTCTCAGACTGTATCTGCAAGCCTGTTTCTAGGTCCCTCTGTGGGTCTCTTTATCTTTGCTTCATTTTCCCCTGGCTCTGACCCCCAGCTCCTTCACTTACCTGCTCCCAGACCAGGAGACCCTGTTGATGTACCAGCTGCAGTGCCAGGTGCTGGCTCGGGCAGCTGTCTTGACCCGGGTGTTGGACCTTGCCTCCCGCCTGGACGTCCTGCTGGCTCTTGCCAGTGCTGCCCGGGACTATGGCTACTCAAGGCCGCACTACTCCTCCAGGCTCCTTGGAGTACGAATCCAGAATGGCAGGTGAGAACAGGGTGGGTGGAGGCATAGGCCCAAGGGGCCCAAAGGCCGTATCTCCTGAGGGGTTCATCCACCTGGGCCTACAGGCCTAGTGTCAGGTGCCTCTCTATCCACTGCAGACATCCTCTCATGGAACTCTGTGCCCGAACCTTTGTGCCCAACTCTGCAGAATGTGGTGGGGACAAAGGGCGGATCAAAGTCATCACTGGGCCCAACTCCTCAGGGAAGAGCATATACCTCAAACAGGTGAGGAGAATCCCTACAGCCTGGGCCTTTGGCATCTTCTCTACCTTCTTCACCCCCCACCTGCTAGCAAACTCAGATCCCTCTAGCTCTTCTCCCCTCTATCTTGACCCCATCTGTCATGAAAAGACTAGAGCCCACACCCCCATGCTGGTCTTTCTCACATCTTCTGTTCTCTACTAGATCTAATAAGTCTTTACATGGCCTGAGTTCCCTTCACCCACCTCTGATTTCCAGGTATGCCTCTGCCCACTGTAAAGTGAGCTTAAGGAGTGGCGATCAGGATTGTGAGAGGAGAGGAACAGTGTGTTCTATTACCTTTTTTCTTCTATTGAACAGTGTCCACCTCTCCTTGATTTATTATTCACGTCCTCAGTTTAGCCTCACCTCACCTGAGCCCACATATCAAGCCTCAGGCCCTGTCTCCTCTCCTGTTCAGGTAGGCTTGATCACATTCATGGCTCTGGTGGGCAGCTTTGTGCCAGCAGAGGAGGCTGAAATCGGGGCAGTAGATGCCATCTTCACCCGAATCCATAGCTGCGAATCCATTTCCCTTGGCCTCTCCACCTTCATGATCGACCTCAACCAGGTCAAAGGGTGCAAAGGGGGGTGGAATTGAAGGAAGGGAGGGTGGGGAAGAAACTCCACCCCAAAAAATGCTCAGAGCAGGCAAACCATTCCCTTTGCCTGCGTGCCCTCTACACTAGGGGCAGAGAACACCCAATTCGGAGACTGGTAGAATCAATACCATAAGCATTTATTGAACCCTTGCTTCATACAAGGCACTGTTGGCAATAAAGGGATGAACAAACCATGTGCCTTGCCATGAAAGAACTTGTAGTCCAGTAGAGTGGACACATATACAAATAGCTTTATTCACGGGCATACTGTGGTTGGTGTGTCACAAGCCTCTCGGATGCTAAGCAGACTCTCCTTTGTCCACCTCATGTCCAGCAGGTGGCGAAAGCAGTGAACAATGCCACTGAGCAGTCTCTGATCCTTATTGATGAATTTGGAAAGGGAACCAACACGGTGAGGGGAGAAATGATTAGAAACTAAGGGAGGCAAAATGGAGGCGGATGGAGCATGAGGGTGAGGCTGGGCCTTGAGGAAAGAATAGGGGTGTGTGGGCAAAAGAGAAACAGAGTGGGAGATGAGGAAAGGCCAGGGCAGGTGGAGGGGGCATGTGGGCTGCCCACATCCACACCTTCACCCCTGCCCTCCACACAGGTGGATGGGCTTGCACTTCTGGCCGCAGTGCTCCGACACTGGCTGGCGCTCGGACCCACGTGCCCACAGATCTTTGTGGCCACCAACTTCCTGAGCCTTGTTCAGTTACAGCTGCTGCCGCAAGGGCCCCTCATTAAGTATTTGGTGAGGAAACCACTCTAGCCCCTAGGGGCACCTAGGCTGGGCATTTCCCAAGATGGGAATCAACGACTTCAATAGAACAGGGGCTCCCTAAGCACAAGGACCATGTCCCTTCCCTTTTCCCCAAGGGGATTGGCCAGGGGTTTCAGGACAAGAAGCATGATGATGGATAACACGCTGTCCCCTTTTATTCTCTTTTAAGACCATGGAGACTTGTGAGGATGGGGACGACCTTGTCTTTTTCTACCAGATTTGCGAAGGTGTTGCCAAGGCTAGCCGTGCCTCTCACACAGCTGCACAGGCTGGGCTTCCTGACACACTCATTGCTCGTAGCAAGGAGGTGATGCTATCCAAACATCCAACCACCTCCCTCCCAGGGATCCCTTCCCATTGTCTCTGCTCCTCTCAGGGACCTGGGTTTCTGGGCCCACAAGACTGACCCTTACTTCCTCTCTCTTACCTGACCTCCTCTCCCCGCTTCCTTCCTGTTGATCCTAGGTCTCAGACTTAATTCGCAGTGGAAAACCCATCAAGCCTGTTAAGGAGTTGTTAAAAAAGACTCAAATGGAAAAGTGAGTATGTGGCCCAGTGTCTTTGTTCTTTCTAGCATCTTCTCCGGGACGCAGAGAGCCTTCCTCCAGCACTTTCCCTTCAGAAACCCACTCTTTCTTTCTGAAGTCTCTACATCTGCAAGTTCCTAGGTTTCATGCATTGCAGCTTTCCCCTCTCCCTTCTTCCCAGAGACACACGTATCTCTTCCCCCATAAATCTCGCCATTCTCTCTCCCCTTCAGTTGCCAGACCTTAGTGGATAAGTTTCTGAAACTGGATTTGGAAGACCCTAACCTGGACTTGGACATTTTCATGAGTCAGGAAGTGCTGCCTGTGGCCACCTCCATCCTCTGAGAGCTCTTCCTCTGCCCTCCCCAATTTCCCAAGACCCCAGTGTACACCCCATGCCGTCTTTGTTTCCTTATCTCTTTCGACCCAGAGTCCTCAGTTTCCCTGGACATTTTGTTTCATATTAGGAATAAAGTTTGTTTTGGATAGAGTTATTGTTTCCTTAGACCAGCCAAAACAAAACAAGAGAATAGGCAGCAGCTGAGACACCAGGCAGGAGTCCAAAGAGGGACCTGCCCCGCCTCATTAAAAACACAGTGACACTGCTGTAGGGAGACCCTCGGATTCTGCCCAGGGGGCGTTCATGAGAACAAAGCACTTCAGGGAGGCCCTACAAAAACAGAGTAGAGGGAAGACAGAGGAGCCCAAGGGGGATGGCCTTTCCCCATAAGTAGGAACACCCCAACCTCAGACAGACACAGCAGGGGAGGCGCTGAGAGGCTGAAAGACAAGGCAGGATGGGTGCAAAGCAGGGGTGGAGGGCAGGGACCCGCCCAGCTGCACCAGTGGGAGTGGCTCCACCCTTCCCACCTCAGAGCCATGGGGAGCAGGGCTCCTAGTGGGCTGCCCCTGGTGCAAACCCCCTACACAGTCCTGCTGCTGCCACTAGAGACAAGCCGCCAAGACCCAGGGGCTCGGAGCTTCTTCCTCTGGGTGAGTATTAGCCAAGGGAAGCCCCTCTCCCTAGATCTGCACCCCCGCCCCCATATTTCTACTCGACTTTAAGGACTTACAAGTCTTACCCCTTCCTCTGCCCTCCAGGTCCTCAGTGGTCAGTCTGGGCTCATACCCAGTGACCAGACAATGAACCCAGTCAGGGACTGAGAGGAATGGCAGTAGCCCAGAGTCAACTTCTGCTTCCTGCCTCTTCCAGCTTCAGAGGATGCAGGCTCTGGAGCGAGAACAGGATGCCCTGTGGCAGGGGCTGGAGCTGCTGGAGCAATGCCAGGCCTGGTTCGGGGGCCATCTGAGGGAGGCACAGTGGAAGCAGCTGCATCTGGGGGCCCTTGGTGAGGTACGGGGCTGCCTCTGTATGTGTGTAGGGAGGGGCAGGGAATGTGTGGACACAGCCTGAGATCATCCTGGAGAGGGGAGAGTTAATGGGCAGGCATCATTAATCGGAGGCAACATTGTAATGACAGGATGCTGAGAGTGGTAGGTGGTGTCCATTGTTGGAGATGGAGTGGGTTGGTCTGCACTCCATTCAGAGAGACATAATTTGGATCATTCCACTGAGGTGAGGAGGTGGCCTGGATTATTCCAGTGAGACAAAGATAGACAGGATCCATAAAGAATAGAGAAAGGGGGTATTGTGCTATTTGAGGGGATAGAGGAACTAGAATGTTGAAGAGACGGAGGTGCAGACTATTGGATTTTTCCACCTGCCAGGAGGAGATGGTCGATGTGGAAAGGAACGTCCTGTGGGGATAGGACAAGAGTGGCAGGTGGATCTCAGGTTTTCTTCATGTTGTCAGCCTGTAACTCTCCCTTCTTTAGAATTTTCTAACAGATTTACACTCAAATCCTTGTGGCCCCCCGTTATCCCAGATTCAAAAGGTGAACATCTATTTGCAGAATCTGATTCAGAGGAAGGTGAGTTTACTGTTTTTAGTTTAGACTTTCAGGAAACAGGGAGAGAGAGGGGAGTTGTTAAGGTCAGCACTGGTTTAACAGAAAACACAGCTTATTTCCCCCCAGTTCTCCCCACATCCACTGAACAAGTCTAGTTCCTACACTACCCAGGATTGGAAGGAAAGGCCAAGGAAGCAGAACTTAAGGCAGCAACAGGTAAACTGTAGGGGCGTGGGAGGCACAAAGCCCCAACTCTTGGCACAGGGAGGAGCTCTGATTCCCAGACTGTTTCTCTCCTCTTCCCTAGGAATTCTCAAGGCAGCAGAAAGGAGTCATCCAGCCAAAGGAGGAAAAGGTTGAGCCCAAGGGGCAGAGAGGCCCTACCCTTGTCTAGGGCCTCCTCCCACTCCCCTCAGTCTGGTGAGGGAGGAGGCAGAGTCAGAACCCTCAGCCGCCTTTTTCTGCTTCTTAACTCAACACCTAAGTGGGTTAGGTGGTAGGTCAGCTGAAGTTCAGACATCTTGGTGTAGTTTCTCCTCTGTTCCTGAAAACTTCCATTTCATTTTTTTGGTGTTTCATGTCCTCACTCTCCCCTGTTTGATGTGCAAAAATTATTCTGCTTTGAATCCCTTAGTTCATGGAAACTGTCCTTCAGCTTTAAATACAAAAATAAAATAGAAGTTGCTCTGGAGTTTCAAATTTAAAAAATTCTATAAATAACACTTCCTGGTACCTCCTACCCCACTCCTTATACTCTTAGTCCCCTCCCATATACCTTCCCCTTTACCTGAGCCTGAGCAAACATGAGTAGGTAGTAGAATGAAGGTGCTACAGAGAAATAGAAAGCAACTTTCTCCAAAAATCTTTGGTTTGGTTCCCACAGGGTTGGTAGGGAAAGTGCATTGTGGGAAAATCCATTGCCCTCTACCCTATACTGATAGTTTTTAAGAAAAAGAAAGGATAAAGTGCATGAGAAGGAAAACCTCCATCCCAGCTTGGAGAGGTGGGGCCCATATTCCCTTTTGACCATGGGGCAGGGTGAAAAGAGCGCTGGGAGACCCATACCTCTAAGGGCTATTGTGTTACCAAGAGGCTAAGCAGAGCAGGAGCAGTACCCCTCCAACTGTGCCCCACCAGGGGCTGCCTGCCATCTGTCCCCTGGCCCTGCCATGAGTCACCAAAGTGGAGAGGCGAAAGGCAGGACTGGCAGTCGTGAGGACAGGGCCGGTTGAGTGGGCAAAGGCAGTGAGCTCGTCCTAGGGGGACAGAAGGAGAGACTGTCAGGCCAGGACTGGGGCTGTACCCAAATTAGGCCCACACCGCCTTCCCCTTGTCCGGCCCTCTGAAGGAAAAGGGGGGCGTCTCACCTGGGGGGCTGGGGCCAGCACAAGGAGCCGGAGGAAAGCATGGGTCGGGGGCACTGAGTTGGCTTCTCGACCTGCCGTAGTCACAGTCACCATCACCACGGAGTCCAGGGCGGCTGAATCTGGGACCTCCAGCCACAGGCACCCCCAGGCGGACTCATTCTGCCCAAGACGAACCCTGGAGAATGAGTACAGTCAACCTGCCGAAGCCCCAGACTGCAAGGGGCGGAGCCAAGTGCAGCGGGCGGGCAGACGAGGAAAGTGAGGGCCAATCAGAAGGGGCCAGAGGCGGGGCTTGGAATAATGAGCGTGGGCCAGAGTTCCAGGCCCGGGAACCGGCTTGTGGGGCCAGAAGGAAGCCGGAGGGTTTGGGGGCTTCACCTGGAGAGGTTAGAGGTGAGGGCAAAGCTGGGGTTGACCGATGTCCTAAGGTCGAGATCCTGAGGGCCCGAGAAAGTGGCGATATGGAGGCTGAGTGGGGCCTTGCTGCCCGGGGCCAGGAAACCAGGGGGGCCACTGAGCTGCGGAGGTGGGCCAGTCAGAGTACGATCTAGCCCAGCTTGCTCCAACTCCAGCATCCTCCCCTGGCATCTCACCTCCAGAAGAACAGGGACCACAGCGCAGGGTTGGGGGGCCGCCCTGTGCAGGCCCCGCCCCCCGCCGTCCTGGCCAATCAATTCCAGAGAGAAGGGTCCTGGCGAGGACAACAGCGTGGGCGGCAGCGAGGCCACGAGGAGACCTTGCTCCCTGGGTCCTGTGGGCTCCAAGGGCACCCGGCCCAGCTCAGCGCCCTCCAGGACCCCTCGAAGGACGACGTGGGAGAAACGTGGCCCATGACCCCCAGAATTGCCTCTGGAGCCGGGCCCTGTCACCTCTACCAGCAGCTGAGTCTGGAGACCTGGGACAGGGGAGGGGAGAAGAGTGGTCTCCGTGAGATTCAGCAACACAGGTTAAAAAGATGAACGGCCTTCGGAATAAGGGTTACCTCTGGGGAGTAAAGATGGAGAAAAGGGGTTACCTCTGAGGGGTACTGATGGGGAGAGCCAGGAGAGAGTTCCGGGGTGTTGGAAATGTTTTGTATCTTGAAATAGGTGATGATTACATGGGTTTGTATATATGAAATTCATCAAGCTATACACTGAAGATAAGTGCACTTTAAACTCCCCGCCCCCCAAAAAAAATACCCGTTGCCATCGATTCCGACTTATAGTGACCCTACAGGACAGAGTAGAACTGCCCCCTAGGGTTTTCAAGACTTCCACATCTTTCTCCTGGTGGTATCTTTCGGTTAGCAGCCGAGGACTTAACCACTGCACCACCAGGACTCCTTAGTGCACTTTACTATATGCAAATTATAACGCAAAAGTTTAAAACAATATTTTAAGAGGATTAATGAACGAGGTGGGGGAGGGCGGGGAAACAGGTGTACCTGCAACTGGCTGAGTCAGGGGGTAGAGGCCAGGGTGGGGCCCATCCTCCACTGGGATCCCAAAGTGAAAGAGGAAGTCCAGTGAGGTCTGGGCTGAAGGAGGGCAAAGGCAGTCAGAGACCTTCCCAAGATGAATGTGACTGACACAGCTCTCTGAGGTCTGCAGTCTCCCCTTCCTCTTCACAGGAGTACCTCCCACCTTACCTTGCACTCTCACTCGGGTGGTGCCCTCAGCTGTGACATGGATCTCCCAGGTCCCTGTCTGTGGAGGGTCATTTACGGTCACCATCCAGAACTGCCCAAAACGTCGAGTGTGACCTAAAGGACCCTCACCTTCTTCTTGGCCCTGAAAGACCCCTGAGGGGAGAGGACAAAAGATTGCCACATGAGGCAATTCCTTTTCTCTTTTCCCTCCATGTCTCAGAACTGAAGTCCAGTTTCCCATTTCCCTCATTCTCCAGTGTCTATTCTTCTCCCTCCCTTGAGACACAAACATGGAAGTACCTGTAGGATTTCTGATCCAGAAGCTGCTAATCTCCCCATGGATCCGGACTGTAATATTCTGTAGCAGCTCATCCACACTGAATGTAAGCGGCCTTCCAGGCGCCACGACAGGGGGTTCTAGGGGAAGGGTCACCTTGAAGGATGGGCAGGAACAAAAAATAGGGGGGACGATAAGACATGGAATGAGGTGGGAACAAAGACAGGAGAAAGACAGAGACAGAAAGAAATTAAGTCACACATGGCGAAGGGATACCTGTGACAGGCGCACAGGAACAGGGGTGAGATTATTATAGTCAATGGCAAACTTGGGGGCAAGGGATTAAGGATGAGGTGTTCACTTCCTGCCCCCCCCCTTAAAGATGGCAGAACTTCCTGTGGCAGCCTGGAGGGCAGAATACTGGAGACCAAGATGGGAGGTGGTACTAATATGGAAGGAACAATGTGGAAGGTGGGTAGCCATGAATTTCAAAGGGAAGGAAGCTTCCTTTCCCACCCTTCTGACGTGAATGACAACACAGAAATGGGATCTGTTCCCCTTTTAACTACGAGAAAGAGAGATACAATGTCACCTATTCCCTCAGTTCTGAGCTCAAGGCACTGGCCCCTCTGGCCCCCACACTTACCAGGTTAGCCATGCTGTCCCCAACTATGGCTGCCACATCCTGAATGTGTTGGTCTTTGGTGAAGATCACTTCTCCTCCTGAGGCTAGGGCCACTGCCTCATATGGCTCAAAACGCAGAGGGGACAAGACCTCACGCCGGGCCCGAATCTGAACCCTTGATGGGTCTTCAGTCACTAGGAATGTCACCTATGGCCAGAAGAGAGCCTAGTACTTGTGGTGTCCAAGTGCCATCTACGATCATGAATGAGGGTTCTCCTGTGCGCAAGCTTTCTGCAGAGCTGATTGCTGATAAGGTCTCTCTCTGCCCTCTGGCTGCTACTGTGGGGTCTCCAATGATACAGCCCTCCAGCCTTCAGTTAATAGTTGGTCACTCCCTTGTAACGGTCACCAGAATATTTCACAGTAGATTTTTGGTACCTATATCTCCAGTTCTTCAAGTGGTTTATTGGAGCAGTTTCAAATATGAATTCAACATCAGTAAGGGTAGGGCCTCACACTCTTGAGTATTATTAATGGCATCAGGAAACATGACATTAACTGCCTGCTTCTCCCCACCCCGTGCCAAGGCTGCTCTGCCACCATAGTGTGGTGTGACACGTTATGAGGTTGCTGACATAGGGTCTTCCACATCACTGGGTGGCTAACATTGTCTCCCACCACCTATGCTCACTCTGCATCGTCGCTCCCGAGTCAGAGATTCCACCCGGTTGGTGAGAAGGGCATCCTTGGGGGAGGCATCAGTGAAGACAAAGATGTCTGAGAGTGGAGGTGTGTGCAGCAGGGCCAGCTGGCAGGGAGGAAAGGGCTAATGTTAAAAATGGCAGTGGCAGGGAGATAGGGAGAGCAAAGGAGGGCAGAGAAGAAGGAAATATGGCTCTGGAATGCTGGAGTGAAGATGGGGAAGGGAGTAGGGAAGATGGGGGTTGTCCCAGGAAGTTTCTAGCTTCTCTTCATGGTAAGTCCTGGGAAGAAGGGGATAAGAAGAGGAGAAGGGATGGGCCAGACCTCCAAGGCTGATAGGCACATCTCAGGCTCGTCTCCACCTCCCACGGCATGGATCTCATGGAGTTGTTGCCAGAAGCTGTCTGGGTCACTGGTAGAAAAGACAGGGCCAAACCCTGGAGAGGGGGAAAGAGGTTGAGATGAGTGAGGAGAGGGCTCTCCTCATTCCCATCCAGGGACACCTCCCCATTTGACATGTCTGCTGTGCTCCTGCGGTGGAGAACTGTTGAAATAACATTGGGCCTGGTGGGAAGGTGGGCCTCATGACTCCATTCCCTTAACAAAATGGTGCTCCTGAGTGGACCTTTATTAGGTATGTGTGTGTGTATAAAAAAGCAATTTGGGCTTCAGTTTCCTCATCAGAAAACTCAGAGCAAATAATAGTACCTCAAGGGGTTATGGGTAGAACTGTATGAGTTGATTTTGTAAATCTTAGAATAGTGCCTTGACACATAAGTGCTAAATTCCTAATTATTCATTCATTCGTACCCTCGGCAAACGTAATGAGTCCCTATTAAGTGCCAGCCACGATAAGACTTGTATAGACAAAGCAGACTCAAACCCTGCCCTTCGGGAAATCCTAGCCCAGTAGGCACTTTATTTGATCATCATTTCAACCCTGGGAGATAGGCAGGATAAGGCAGGCATAAAAACCCAGCCCAACCCAACCCAATCCATTGCTGTCAAGTAGATGCTGATTCATAGCGATCCTATAGGACAAACTAGAACTACCCCATAGGGTTTCCAAGGCTGTAATCTTTACAGAAGCAGACCACCACATCTTTTTCCCTTGGAGTGGCTGATGGGCTCAAACCACTGACCTTTCCATTAGGAGCCAAACACTTAACCACTGTACCACCAGGGCTCTTTGTCAGGCAAGTATACTGACCCATTTTATGGATGATAAAATTGAGGCAAAATGATGTTAAATGACCAGCCTAAGGACATATATAGTAAGACTTGTCAACCCATACCAGATCTTTTGACTTCTAATTCAGTGGGGAAAGAAATGTGATATAGCTAGTTGTCTTAGACACTTTGCAGAAGTATGGACCCAACAACCCCTGATCTTCATCCCAATCTCTGTCTACAGGAAATGGAGGGAATTGAAAATGACTTATTAGCATGGAAGCTTAAGAAAGCAGAGGCCATCTGCCTAAGCATGGATCATGCATTAAACTCATATGGAACACTGAAATGTACATGTGAAGATTGTAGAAATGGCAAGTGTTTTGTTACCTATATATTTGCCATAATAAAAAAAATCAAAACAACATCAAAACATAGTATTAATATATTATTTTTTTTTAAAAAAAAAAAACGTCATGGCAAATGCTGAAATTTTGGAAACAGTGGAAGAAAGGGCCAGTTGTTCCCTATACACACACGTACCCAGTAAAGGCCCACTCAGGACCATAGGATGTTTCCACCATTTTGCTAAAAAACTAGAGCTACAAGGCCCATTTTCCCACCAGGGGTACGCATCCCTTGCCCTGGACTTTCCTTCCCCCAGCTCTCCTGCCTAGACCACGGTTACCTGGGTCATGGAAAGGTACCAGGACATAGTGGGCAGGCTCCATGGGGCTGCCCCGCCGCTGCTCCACAATGTGGCGAGCCTGGATTTTAGCAGCATTGATTTCCTCACCCATACTGCCCGTGGTGTCCAGGACAAAGCTCAGACTGGAGGCTGGGGTGATGTCTAGGAGCCTGGGGAGCAGGCAAAAGACCCAGTGAAGGGTCCACACATTCATCCCCAATCCTCGGTTTCTCGGCTCCCCCAGGAGCACTTACCCATAAGGGAGCCCATCTCCAGGAGGCCACTCACCTGGAGAAACCTCTGTCTCCCAGTCGGCTTCGCAGGAGGCTAAAGGCCTGGATGGAGGCTAGAAGGGCCAGTTTTGCAGCCTGGGGGTGCAGCTCATGGTGGGGGGAGAAGCCTGGGGATGTGCTATCCTTGTTGATGCCTCCTTGGGGTGGCTGGGAGCTGCTCTGGTCAAAATAGCCCCCATGGCTGCATTTCCCTGGGATGGGAAAAGGGATCCTGGAGGATGGAGGTAAAAAATCCACTGCTTTCTAAGAAAATGATGACCTTTCTGACCTGGCCTGATCCTCTCACCTCTGCAAAGGATCAGCAGGAAATAGTGACTTTTTGTGGAGGGCAAATGTGGAGTAAATGTGGAGGGGGTCAGTCACCACGGCACACAGTGGATCCCTGATTCCTCCAGTCAGCCCCCAAAAGCTGCCTATGGGCAATGGAGAAGTCCTATCAGCTGAGCAAGAAGCTGTCCAACCCCAACAATCATGGCCACCTCAGTGGGCTTTCATCCACCCACTCCATTACCAACATCCTTTCCTTCTTCCAGGAAATGATGCCATAGGAAATGGGAGAAGGGCCTTCAGCACCGAGGGCTTGAGGGAAAAGGTCAGTGGAAAGGAAAGGACTTTTTCCCCTTGCTTCTGAGAGGCTTTCATGTCTAGTACCTGGAGGTTTGGGAGGATGTGTTCCAAAGTAGCCAGAGGTGAGGAACTGGAAGTCCAGCAAATTCCCAAGGCAGCTCAACTGCTCACAATCGGAGCAGGTAGGGTCACTTTCTGGGAAGAGAGGACAAGGGGCTAGAACCCAAGATTCCCCTGCCCCCAGCCTTTATCCCTGTCCATCCAAACTTATTTGGCTTTTCTTCCCAACTGGAACAAAGTGAAAAGCCTATAGGTACCATGACTAGGCTTTTAGAACTAAAACTCAAAGTTCATGAACTGGCAATGACACTGAGTGTTTGAGGCTGTGACAGTGCTAGAAAACCCAGGAAGTTTGAGAACCCATCCATGGGGATTATGCCCTCTGTGAGCTGTGGACACACGGTGAACTTGTAATGGGCACAGGAGGTAGCTTCTGGTTCCAAGTCTAGCTGGGAGGATGAGGGAACTATGAGAAGGCATTCTGTGACCCAGTATGGGGAGGAAGCCACATGAAAGACGAGCACTCGACTGAGGTCTGGAGACCTGGTCTTGGCTCTATTCTTCCTTGTGTGACCTAGGGGAAGCCGCATAATCGACCTGGCCCTTGGTTGGACTAGGGGAGCTCACAGGTCCTTGCAGAGATGAAATGATGCCACATCTTATGTCATGTGACACCATGGCTGGGTAAGACAGAGAGGAAGTGGCTCAGTGGGCTCCCACTGACCACCTGGGTCATGTCTGTACCTTGTGCCAGGCTCCCAAGCTCCTGCCTTGGCCACAGGAGGTGAGGGTGTGGCTGCTCCTTCCCCAGTTCCACCCAGTTGCTGTGGCTGTAGAAATCCTGGTCCCCGGGGGGTTGGAAGGAGAAGAGGAGTGAGGCTACCCACACATCTTCAGCCCTAACACACCACTGCCTCGAGTTCCTCACCCAGAAAGCCTCCCATCCCCACTGCTTCTGTCAGATATCCCACGTCTCCCTCTGTTGCTCTCTCCCCATTGCCCAGAACAATTAATTATTCATTCATTCATTTATTTTGAGTTTTACCCAAAGCGAGAACTCTCCCAGTGTTTCTTTCCATCTCACTCAGAGAGGCTTTTCAACAGCCGACGAGGCCCTACATGACGTGCTGCTCCTCCTCATCTCTCCGACCTCACCACCTTCCTCTCTCACTCTCATTTCTCTTTAACCACAATGGCCTCCTTGCTGTTTCCACAGGTAGTGCTGCCATTTTGGGGGGTGGGGAATTAGGAAATAGTCTCAGGGCATTGGCAGGCAGTGCCCCAATCCCTTCTAGAACTGGAGGAGGTAAGATAAAGAAGGCACCATCAGAAAGTTCTCCATCTGAGAGACAGGAAGACTGGAAGTGAAGACCCCTCTTACCATTACCTTACCTGCAGCTCTCTTCTCACCTGCAAGGCATGAAGGGCAGCCCCAAGGCGCTGGCGGGACAGGGTGTGGTCAAAGGCTCTGGCAGCCACTAGGGTCTCCCTTAGAGCTGTCACCAGGCGTGTGCGCGCCTGGCTAAGCCTTTCAGCATCAAAGTGCAGGTCAGGGTCATTCTTGGAAGTTGGCAGGAAGTCCTGGGCTGCGTTAGCACGAGACACCTCCCCTAAGGCTGCTCGGAACCGTCGGGAAGGAAATCCAGACCCAAAGTAGGCGGCAAAGAGGTCGTCGGCAAGAAGGGTGCGGCCCTGGGGAGAGTGGCAGGGGACAGGGGCTCCAGGGAAGCCCCTTAGATTGGACAATTGCCTGGAAGTCAAGGCTGGTATAGAAGGAATTGAGGGTAATGTGGGCCCTACCAGGGAGGGGCAGTCCTGGGCCTTTCTAAGGAGGGAAGACTCTTGATTTCCAGGACCAGACCTCCTGGGGCATTGTTGCTGAGGGTTGGCGGGCCTCCCTTCTCTTGGCAACCAGGTCCCTCAAGCAGAGGTTCCAGGGAATTGGGGAATCCAGCTGGGATGTGATGGGGTTTGGGATGCTCACCAGGAAGTCCTCCAGACGAAGGGGTGGGCGGCCGGGAGGTGGCTGCTCCAGAAAGAGCTGCAGAGTGACATTAAGCGCCGCCTCCTCCGTCAGGTCCTGGTGGGTGATGGAGCCGGGAGCAGCCAGAAGGCTCCAGAAATTGGGGAAGAAGGCGGATGTAGGGGGCAGCAGCAGCTGCAGCAGGAGCAGTGCTGAGGGGCCCAGGTTGGGTGGGGGCACCTTCACAGGCAGCATGGTCAAGACATCGACCTACGGGACAGAAAGCTCTCAAGGAGGGGAAGCAGTGATTCCAGGACAGGCCCAGCTATTTGTCTCCGTGGGACCTGGTTGAGCCTTCTCCTCCTCCTCCGGCTTTGGCTCAAGCACTTTATCTGCTCCTGCATGGCTTCCCTACCCTCTCCTCAGTAACCCAGACAACCTGAAGGTCTTATCAGGCCAGGAGGACATACACCTGCCAGGAGAGAAGTTCACGGCCCCTTCCCCAGGGCCCCCCCCTCACCAGCCCCAGGCTGAGTCCCCAGCCCCACTGCAGGGACACCCCCACACATCAAAAGTCTCTCAGGCCTCTCCCCTACCTGGCTGCTGGGTCTTCTGGGCAGGGCTGGCCAGGGCGTGGCGTCACAGGGCACTTAGGTCAGAGTTATAATTAACCAGCACTCGGTGGAGGGGGAGGGAGGCCCATGCAGGGTCAGGTAGGGGTGGAATGGGTGGCCCCTGGCCCCTCTTCATGCCTGCCCAAGGCCAGAGCAGCCGCTGATACCAGGGGCGGGCCTCCCTCAGCTGCAGTGCGGAGGTGAGTGGAGAAGAGCCGGGAAGAGGAAGGGAGCCGCAAGCAGCATGACTCAGGCTTGGTACAGTGCCAGGGACAGGCCCAGACAGACACAACTCTATGCCCACCAGGACCCAGCGCCTCACTCCAGCCTGCAGACCTCCTGCTGCTCACACTGCCTCAGAAGCCCAGCCCCTCAGCAGCCGCCCCCATCCAACATATACAGACAAGAAATGGTTTTGTGGCAAAATAGTTTATTGCTGCCATCCCCATGGTGGGCCACTGGGGGCTATGAGGGTTGGAGTTGGGTGTATCACAGCATCTTCTCGAACAGGGCAATAGCCTCGTCCACCTTCCTGAGCTCTGCTTCTGTCTGTTGAAGCTGGAGGTGGAACAAGGGGGTGGTGGGTGGTGAGGACCAGGGCCCAAGATAGCAGACTCCCAAACACCCATATGACAGAGGGGGTAAGGTTGGAAAGATGGGTTAAGGACCATGGGAGGGGTAATTCAGGGAGTGTGTACTTAGCTGGCTGGTCTCCCCAACCCCCAGAATTCTCACTGGCCTCCCCACCAACACCCCTGCCCTCTTGGGTCTGCCTCTTCTCAGTGGTCCTTCCTCAAGGAGAGAGAGGCCTCAGAGCCCATGGACGCCATAAAGTGCCCAGGCCTCAGTGTCCCCACCTGGGTTGACCACCATTACTGTTTCCTCTGCATCTGTGTGGTTTACCCCACTGCTCCTCCTAGGAGGGGCCAGGAGGCAGTGGCTGTGCAGGAGGGGCATACCCAGGGGGCTCTGAAGTAGGTGCTAGACCTGGGGCTCCCTGACTGTATGTGGGGTCCTGAGCCCTGCCCCAGGTCTGTAGAATTCCATATTCAGGGCAGCTGGTTGGGATGTGAGGGACCTGGCTGGGGGGCAGGATACCCGGTTCTAAGCCTAGAACTGTGGCCCTAGGCCGTGCCCTCCCATCACATGTAAGAAGGATTCCATGGCCCCCCGCAGGCACAGACTCCACTTGCTTATGGGCCTGGGCTCCGTGCTCCCCCCAGATTTCCCAGGGAAGAGGCTGGCCTCTCAGCCTGGACTTGATGATGGCAGGGGTTTTGCGGGGAGAAACGTGAAGGGCCCTCCCCACCACACACCTTGGCTTTGTCTGCCTCCTGGACATTGCGGGGCACCTTGGCTGGGTAGCCCGGGGCAGCACGGCGCTCCTGCAGACGTTGGGCTTGCCGCTGCACCTCCCCACGCTTGGCCTGCAGCTTGCCCAGCTCCCGGGCTGGGTCCACCAGCCCCTGCAGCTGCAGGTGGACGGAGCAGCGGTCAGAGGCCACGGCCACAGCACAGCCCTGTGGTACAGGAGCCCCCAGGGCCAGGACAGCCACCACTCCAGAGCTGGCCAGCGCCTGCACATAGGCCGACACAGCTGAGGCCTGTGCGCCTGTGGTCTCATCAGCTACTTCCAGGAAACCTGCCGGGAGAGGGAGGTAGTGAGGCCTGGCCTCAAAGTGACAGGAGGCCTGGCAGCCATGGCCTAATACTGGGTTCCAGAGTGGGTGAAGGGGCCTGTGGGACGGGATGGGAGCAGGGCCTGAGGCTCACAGTCAGGCCGGATGCGAGTGAGGTTGTAGTCAGCACGCAGGGAACGCACAGCTCTCGTGATGCTTAGTGCCAGCTCAAGGGCAGCTTCCGCCTCAGGGTCCTTCCAGGAGCACTGTGGGGCAGAGGAGGGAGTGAGGGAGGCTAAAAGAGAAGGCCAGAGTTCCCTCTCCAGGCCACACCCCATACCTCCGAGGGCTCTGGGTAGGGGGTAACGCAGAGGCTAGGGGGAGCCTGTGGAGCCCGCCGGGGCAGCCTCTGGAACAGCTCCTCAGTCACGAAGGGCATGAAGGGGGAGAGCAGCCGCAGGCCAATGTCCAGGCAGGTGTAGAGGGTCTGGCGGGCACACTCTGCCGCCACCTGGTCCGCCCCATTCAGCACAGGCTTCAGGCACTCCTAGGGGACAGGGAGGGACGGGTCAGGGTGGGAGAAGGGGTGACTCATGTCTCATGGCCCAACACTGGCAAAGCTGGACCCAGGGCTCTGTCTCCCCAGTCCTCTGCCCCTTCCTGGAGGCCCCACTTGCTCCTTCTCACCAGGTAGACGTCACAGAGCTCATACAGCCAGAAGCTGTACTGGGCAGTGGTGATGGCTGGGAAATCGTAGGCCTGGAAACCTTGGTTGCTGAGCCTCACGGCTTCAGCCAGCCGGCTGCGGATCCAGCGGTCCACCAGATTCTCGTGGCCTCCAGGCTTAGGGGGGAAGTGGACATATCAGCCAGGGGGCCCCATATGGCAGGGGCCAGAACTGGGGGCAGGAGCCAAATGGGGTCCAAAGCAACCAAGCATATGCCCAGCATCTGGGGGAGATGGGACAGGCTCCAGTCACCTCTAGGGAGAGCCCCAATGCTCTGGGCTTTCCCCATAACCAGTCTGTCCCTGTGTCCATATGTCCCCCCAACTACAAGGAAGCTCCTCAGGGGAAGGGGCTGAGCCTCGACTCTCTGGCTGTGATCCTGGCACAACATGGGCTTGATGACGGAGTGGCAGGGGTACAGACTGCATAGGTGCTGCCTGCCTCCCCACGTACCAGGCCCTCACCTCAGAGGTGGGTGAGGGCACGAAGCCCTTCCCAAGGCTGCGGAGGGCGAACTTGGTGGCATTCCAGAGCTTGTTGCAGAAGTGGCGGTAACCCAGTATCCGGTTCACATCTAGGTTGATGTCCCGGCCTGGGTGGGGTGAAGTGTGAGACCCCACCAGGGGCCAAGAGTGGAGGAGGAAAGGGGTGGGCCTCAGGGAAGGAGGAAGGAGGTGGCCAACGGAAAGGCCATAGGACCATACCCTGGGACGTGTAGGCGCAGAGTCCAAACCGGAGAGCGTCTGTACCACATTCGGGAATTCCCGCCGGGAAGTCCACCTTCTACAGGAAGAAGAGAGAGGGGGCATCCTCAGCCAGCCCCACCTCCACACTTGCCCTTTTATTTTTCAATTGTAGTAAAAACGTATATATGACAAAACATCTGCCATTACAACATTCTTTTTTTACATTTTATATGTATACAGTGACATTAGTTATGTTCATCATGTTGCACAAGCCTTACCACTATTTATTTCCAGATATTTCCATCACCCTTAACAGAAACTCAGTGCCTCCTAAGCAATGACGCCCCCGCTCCCCATTCCCACTACGTAACCGCTAATAAACTTTGGTCTTTATACGTTTGCCTCTTCTGGATATTTTGTCTGAGTGAAATCATACAATACTTGTCCTTTAGTGACTTAGTTCACTCAGCATAATGTTTTCAAAGTTCATTCGTGTTGTGGCGTGTATCAGGACTTCATTTTCTTCATGGCTGAGTAGTATTGCATTGTGTGTATGTACATTTTGCCTATCCACCCACTGATGAGCATTTAGGTTGTTTCCACCTTTTTCATACCTGCCCTTCTTTAGCCTTCTCCACCTCGCTGGGATCCAGGTTGCTGTTCAGTAACTGGTCATGGAGGCCCTGAGGGTGGGAGTGTTAGTAGTAGTGGCTGCAGCCCCACAGCCCCTTTTGGCGTGGCCCATCGCCCAGCCCCACCTGCAGGGAGACTCCATGGATGACATCCAGGGGGTCGATGACATTGCCTAGAGACTTGCTCATCTTCCGGCCGTGGGCATCTCGCACGATGGCGTGGAGGTAGACCTATGGGGCAGGTGATGACAAGGCTTGTGAGCCTGACTACCCACCTAGGCTCTCCCGCAGCCCTCCGCAGACGCTTTGCCCTGGGACCCACCCACGATAAGCCTGGGATGGGCTGTGGGAGGGGTCTGGGCAGTCTTCAAACCTCTCGGAAGGGCAGCCTGCCAGTGAGCTTCAGGCCAAGCATGACCATCCGGGCGACCCAGAAGAACAGGATGTCGTGGCCCGTCTCTAGCAGTGTCCCCGGGTAGAACACACTCAGGTCTTCCGACTGAGGGCAGAGGAGGGCATGATGCGGAGCCAAGTGCCCACCTCCAAGACCCCCACCCCACCCTTGCCTGACCCCAGGAACCCACCTGGTTGGGCCAGCCCAGGATGGAGAAGGGGAAGAGGCCAGAGGAGAACCAAGTGTCTAGCACATCCTCATCTGAGGGAGGTCAGAGGTCAGAGAAGGTAGGGGAGGACCAGAGCCCCATTTCTGCCCAGTCCCCCACCCCAGGGCTCGCCTTGCCTTGCTGGAGGCTGATCTTGTCAGAAGACACTCCAAATTCCTTGGCCGCCTTCTCCCGGGCCTCCGCCTCGCTGCGCCCGCTCACCCAGTACCGCTCATTGGGGTCCTGCCACGAGTGGGATGAGCGCCCAAGGGGGAGCCTCTGTCTTGCTCCCTAAGACCTCAAGCCCTGACCCCTCCCTCCACCAAGCACCCAAGGAATCCACAGCTGCCCCAGATGTTGCAGCGCCCAGCCCTGGCCCCAGCCTCACCTCCCCAGGAGGCACAGCCGGGTCGTTGACGGTGATGAAGTAAGCTGGGATGCGATGGCCCCACCACAGCTGCCGGGAGATGCACCAGTCCCTGCAGATGGTGGCCACGGGGTGGGAGTGGTGGGGTCAGAAGCAGGAAGGTGCCCTCGCCTGGGCCCTGCTCAGCCCCTCACCCAGCTGCCCCCACTGTGAGGGTCCTACGCACCGAATGTTGTCCATCCAGGCATGCCACGTCCGCTGATGGGCCTCGGGCAAGATGCGGAGGTCGCCCCTCGTCACGGCAGCGCTGGCGGCCTGGGCCATCTCCCCGCAGCGCACGTACCACTGCGGCCGCAGCAAAGGCTCCACCACGTCCTTGGAACGGCTGGGGTGCATGTGGGGTGGTCAGCACCCTGAGAAGCAAGGAGCCCCTCTCCCTCCCGCACTGCCCCAGCCCCACCCTCACTTGCAAAGCGGCACCACCATGGGGTTGTCCTTTATGTCCCGGAACAGTCCCTGCTCCTTCAGTGCCGCCAGCACTGCCTTCCTGGCCTCAAACCTGGGCAAGCCCTGGGTGGGAGAGAGGTCTTGTCATGGCCATGCCAAGACACCCTTCCTCTTGCTCAACCCAGGCCCCACACCCTAGCGGCCTCACCAGGAAAGGCGGGGGCACGTTGATGAGGGCCCCGCGTGAGTCCATGATGCTGACGGTCTCCAGCCCATGCCGCTGCCCAACCTCGTAGTCATTCTGGTCATGTGCAGGGGTGATCTTTACCGCACCTGAGGGTGCACATGGGTCCCAGGCAGAGTCCTTTCCCACACTCCCCCGCTTTTCCTGAAGGATGTGCTCCCAGACTGCCCCTGGCCCCCCGCTTCCCTAATGCAAGGCTCCCTAGAGATCCAGCCCAAGTCTAGCCTGTCCAGTTGAAGCTAATTTTCTTTTTCTTTAACAGAGAAGTTGGATGGCCAGTGGGGAGCCTCATGGGCTCCGGTCTTCTGCTCCCCACAGGACCAGGCCCTTGCTCACCTGTGCCAAACTCCATGTCCACAAAATCATCAAAGACAATGGGGAGGCTCCGAGACAGGAAGGGGTGGACAACGCTTTTCCCCTTCAGGTGCTGGGGACAGAAGGAGATGTCAAAAATGTACCAAGGGCTGGGCCTGAGGCTCTCTCACCCAGGGCTCTGGCTCAAACCCCTCAAATGGCCACTGAAGGTTCTATCTTCAGGGTCAGGAAAGGAGCTGGAAGATGGAGTTTTTCATTTTCTCTCTTCAGCCCAGGGTTTCAGTTGCCGCCCCACCCTACCTCCAACTGTGGGCAGCGTGCCCACACACCTGATATCTGGGGTCTTTGGGATGCACAGCCACGGCCACGTCACCCAGCATTGTCTCGATTCGAGTTGTCGCCACCACCACCTCCTCGTCGTTGTCTGAGGTGACAAGTGGCCTTGTGGTCTCAGCCAGGGCCCCTTCCCATGCCCCCACCCCACCTAGTCCAGGATCCTGGTGCCCAGGCTCCCACCTGAGCCTTGGACCTTGTAGGCAAAGGAGACAAGGACCCCAAACTCCACCTTCTCCTTGTAGCCAGGCACGGAGAGCAGGGTGCGGCCCGGCAGCTCCTTCTTATCCACCTGTGAAATGGGTATTAAGAGAAGTGGCCCAGAGGCTGGGGCCGGGTGGAGATGGCGAGGGTCTAGGGAGGAGGGGCCACACCTCAATGTCAGAGATAGCAGAGTTGAGGGTGCAGGACCAGTTGACAAGGCGGGTGCTGCGATAGATGACCCCTTCCTCGTGGAGCCGGACAAAAGCCTCTGTCACAGCCGTTGAAAGTTTCTGGGTGGAGCAGAGGGGAGTCAAGAGAGATGAGCCTTGGCACCCAGGGGCCTGGATGGCCAGACCAAAACAGAGGCTCGAGTCCCACCTCCTAGCACATGGACCCCTTTGCGGGCTAGAGGGGAGAAGTACTTTTCTTGATGGGGAGAGGGGATGATGGGAACACAAGGGCAGGGAACAAGTCTGGTGATGCTAAAGATGGCAGGGGATAGTGCTGGTGCCGAGAATCGCGAGAGCTCAGGCTCCACTGGAGGGCAAGACCTGGTCAGGGAGCCTCACGTGTGGCTAGAAGGTCTAGGAGCTCATGGAAGGGCCATGACGAGGGCGGGGAGTGACATC
The DNA here is from genome assembly GCF_000243295.1 of Trichechus manatus latirostris. Taxonomy (NCBI): domain Eukaryota; kingdom Metazoa; phylum Chordata; class Mammalia; order Sirenia; family Trichechidae; genus Trichechus; species Trichechus manatus. Next base: position 298,877 of record NW_004444263.1, read on the forward strand.
TGCAGTGGGGCCCTCAGTGGTTTCCTGTGAGTGGGCTCCCCTCCTGGGGTGCAGCAGGTAGGCTCTGTCCACTCCCCCAACCCTTAAGACGCCTTCCACTCACAGGGTCCATAGTGAAACAAGCTCGATCCCAATCCAAGGAGCTACCGAGCTTTCTCAGTTGGTGGTAAATCCGGTCACCTTTCCTGAAGTGGACAGACAAGCCAGGATCAGCAAGGAGTCCTGGGCTGGAGAGAGATACCGGGGGACTGATATGGCAGTGTTGGGATCACTCATCCTTTCGGCTTGATTTGGGCTCAGAAGCCAGCTGACCTTCAGCCTCTGTGAGGGGCTCTGCCTACTACAGCCAGGGGTCACCACAGGTGACAGAGGTCTTTGCTGAGAGAGGGGCAAGGAGGCAGGGTTGTGGTGCCCACAGGGATGCTGCATACTCACTCCTCCTTCCACTTCCAGACCTCCTGCAGAAAGGCCTGGCGGCCCAGCTGGTGTCGGCTCAGCCCCTGCTCACGCCATAGTTTCTTTTCCACCACCACCTGGGTGGCAATGCCTGCGTGGTCACAGCCAGGGTTCCACAGGGTGGTCTCCCCACGCATGCGGTGCCTATGGGAGACAGGCGGAGGACCAGGCTCACCCACAGGCTGACCCAGTCAGTGAGCTGGGCTGGGAGAGCCTGGCCCCAAAGGGAGAAGGGGCTTGTGGGAAGGGAGTCAATGGGCTCTAAGGAAAGAAAGGGCTGGTGAAGTTCGAACCCCTCCTGGTTCTAAAATTACTGAGAAAGATAGGATTTGCGGAATAGCCAAGGCAATTTTGAAAAAGAACAAAGAGGATGCCCTTGCCTAACTAGATAGCAGAACATATGATTATTAAAACAGTAAGTTAGTGCAAAGGAATAAAGGAATGATGAGGGGAACGGTGACTGGGAACAGACCCAAGCAAATGTACTATTTGTTAATGATGGCATTTCAAATCAGTAAGGAAGGATAACCTAGTCAGTAAACTTCTTTGGGACAGAGAGAGAGCCTTCCCCTAGAGCCAGTGCCCTGAATTTAGATTTCTAGCATCTTAAACTGTGAGAAAAAGGAGTCCTGGTGGTGCAATGGTTAAGCACTCTGCTGCTAACCAAAAGATTGGCAGTTTGAACCCACGAGTGGCTCCATGGGAGAAAAGACCTTGCAATTTGTTCCTGTAAAGATTACAGCCTAGGAAACCCTGTGAGGCAGTTTTACTCTATCATATAGGGTCACTATGAATTAGAATTGACCCCACGACACACAACAACAATAAACAGTGAGAAAATAAATTTATACGTATTAATGCTACCCACTTTTATTTCTGTTATGACAGCACTAAGAAACTAAGACAAGCGTCAAAGAAACTTAAAACTTCAAAATTCTTACAATAACAATGTATTAAAATATTTCTTGTTTCATTGGGGAACATCTAGCTCAACTGGCATAACACAGTTCAAAAAGACAATGTTTTATATTCTACCTTGGTGAGTAATGTCTAGGGTATTAAAAGCCTGTGAGCGGCCATCTAAGATAGTACACTGGTCTCACCCCTTCAGGAGCAAAGGAGAATGAAGAGAACAGGATACAAACAAGGAAAAGATTAGTCCAAAGGACTAAGGGACCACAGCTACCAAGGCCTCCACCAGACTGAGTCCAGTACAGCTAGATGGTGCCTGGCTACCACCACTGACTGCTCTGACCAGAATCACAACAGAGGGCTCTGGACAGAGCTGGAGAAGGATGTGGAACAAAATTCTAACACACACAGAAAGACCAGATTTACTGGCCTGATAAGAGACTGGAGAAACCCCGAGAGTATGGCCCCCGGACACCCTTTTAGCTCAGTGGTGAAGTCACTCCCGAGGTTCACCATTCAGCCGGGGACTGGACAGCCCCATAAAACAAAATGAGACTAATGAGGCACAGCAGTCCAGGGACAAGGACTAGAAGGCAGAAGGGGACAAGAAAGCTGGTGATAGGGAACCCAAGGTTGAGTAAGGACAGTGTTGACATGTAGTGGGGTTCTTAACCATTGTCATAGGGCAGTATGTGTACTAACT
>NW_004444263.1:301047-330329 GCF_000243295.1 Trichechus manatus latirostris
AAAAGGTCCTCCAAGGTCGAGAAGGGAGCATGTTGACATGTCGTGGGGTTGTTAACCAATGTCATAAAACAACATGTGTACTGACTGTTTAATGAGAGACTATTTTTCTGTAAACCTTCACCTAAAGTATAATAAAAAAAAAAATAAAAACAAACAAACAAACAAAATATTTCTTGTTTAAGTCAAAATAATTTTTGGTAGAAAGAGAAGCGAGCCCACAAGTGAGATTGCTAAATGGGGTTATTTGGCTAGAGTACGATGGTATGATCAGAAGGAAATGACCAAGAAAGAGAAGTGTAGCACCACCAGGGGGCAGAGCTGAGGCCCAATAAAGAAGAATGGGTTGTACAGCCAATTAATGTAATTGCTGTCAATAAGTTGTACACCTGCAAAAAGCTGAATAGGCAAAAGTTGTATGATACATATATTTACAACAATGACAAGAAAAAAAAAAGAGCAGCTGCTGAGGCTGACTATATTCAACCAAACACCTCACAGGATTCGGTTCCTTGATTTGGAGGTTTAGGGTCATGGTTTCGGCTTCATGGCAATTCCAGTTAATTGGTCTAATAACATGTTTAGTGTTTCTGTTCTACTTCCTAGCAACAGAGGGAGAAGGAGAGTCAGGAATAGGAGGAGGAAATGAAATGTGTGGCTAATTGCCTCCGTGAGCAACCTGCCTCCTTTGCCATGAGACTAGAACTGGATGGTGCTCAGCTACCATTACTAAACATTTTGATAAAGAGTCTATATAGGTAGTCCCGACTTATGACATATTCCAGTTATGACGAACTGCACTTATGACCTTTTTTTTTTTGGGTACTACGTACAATGTTGCAGCATGTAATTTGCTGATGTTATCATTCTCAGATGTTCATCACAGATGTTTGTATGTAATACTTCCAACCCCCAAAGACAAAGATCAGATTTATAAAGATACTGGTAATAAAAGGCAGTAGTAATTAAAACTTAAAAAAAAAGAAAAAGGTATTTGACTTATGTCAGAAGCAACTTAAAACGGAGTCGTCAGAACGGAACCCCATCCCCAGTCAGGGACTACCTGTAGAAGAACCCTGATCAAAAGGAGGAAAACGCAGAATAGAATTTCAAACTCTCATGGAATCTTGATTTTCTGGAGCCATGGAGGGTGGAAGAACCCCTGAAACTACTGCTCTGAGACAATCTTAAAACCTTAAACCAAAAATATCCCCTAAAGTCTTAAAACCAAACAACAGTTCCACTTAACTAGTAAAAAAGGTCTGCCTTAAACATTATGCTCTTTTAAGAACTATCTATATGGGATCAAATTGACAACAGCAACTTGAAAGATTAAACAGGAACCTTAGGAGACAGTGAGTTTATGTCAATGTAGGAGGAACAACTCAGAAAAGGAGAGTGAGAAGGATTGCGTGACTTGAAGAATGTAATCAGTGTCACTAAATTGTACATATAGAAACTGCTGAAGTGGTGTATGTTTACCTGTGTATACTCTCAACAAGAACAACTAAGAGAAAATACATTATTAAAAAAAAAAAAGGAAAGTGGACAGAGAGCACCCATCAGGAAGACAAGGGAGCCACAGGAGTGGGGAGAGAAAGTAGAGGAGACTAGCTCGGCTCAGAGAGAGGACAGGAGCTCACCATCGGGTCAGAGAGTCCTGGATGGCGTTGGTGAGTGCGTGGCCCAGGTGCAGGGAGCCCGTCACGTTGGGGGGTGGAATGCACATCATGAAGATGCCTTGGGGATTTGGTGCTGACACGCTGGAACGCTGACAGGGGTGGAGCAATGGGATACATGCTAAGGCCTCACGTCACCTCTCCCCACCTCCTCCCAAGTGATGTGTTCTTCAGCCCTGCCCTTCCCTGCTCCATCCCGTCTAGGCCTGGGTGGCAGTGCCCACTCACCCCATACTCTGGCTTGAAGAAGCCCTGCTGCTCCCACCAAGGGTACCAGGCAGCCTCCACATACTGAGGGCTGTAGGAGTCAGGCATGGTGCCACTGACATCTGGGGGAGAGGGAAGGTGGGGTCAGTGCCAAGGCTGAATGCTAGGAAGAGCTCGGAAGGGGACAGGCCAGCAGAGAAGGAGCTCTGGGCCTCTCACTCATATCACAAGGCAGCAGTGGGGGTCTGGGGGATCTGCAACCTCATCAAGCAAAGTGGTGGGAACAAGGATGAAGCAAGAAGGGATAAATGCTTGGAAATAGCAGCTAAGGAGGGTTGGGTGAAGAGTGGGTATCCCCTTCCCCATCCCAGTACCTTTTTTTTCCCCAGGTGGGGTTGGGACGTCATAGGTAATGACCCCAGGATCCCACTTCTCCTTCTTCTCTGATTTGGGCTTCTTCTGCTTGAGAGGAAGAAGACATAGGCCCAGATATGAGTCACCCCACTCAAGGCACCAGTCTTTCTGTCAACTCCACCCTCAGTCTCTCACCTCCCCTGAAGGTGGCTGTTGCTGTTGGATCTTCTGCTTCTGTTGGAATTTCTCTAGCTTCTCCCGTTTCTTCGCCTCTTTCTTGAGCTGAGCAGCTGTCTTTGGGGGTGCAGGGACCTCGGGGCCTGAAGAGAGGGACAGAAATGCAGACACAGCCTGAGCCTGCTAGGAACCCTTCATGAAGATGCTCCTGTGTTTCAGATGGGCTATTCCAGCTGCCTGAGGGCTCCCCCATATTGATCCTCCCATTGTCCCTTCCCCAGGCCCCTGCCCCAGTGATTCTGCCATTCCTGAGAGAAAAGAGGAAGTAAGCTGCACGGAAGGCCCCAAAGAATCCCAATCCTTCCACTCCCACCATTCCTCACCTGGCTGTTGAGAGAGGGGCCTGGCCCCTGAGTACAGAACCACCTCTCCCAGCACAGCCCGGAATTCTGGCTGCTGGACACACGTGATAAACCAGCGAGTCACGTTACCCCAGATCCGGCGGGCTGAAGGGTCCAGGACCTGGGACGAGGGAAAAGAAATGAGCTACCCTTAGTCACTCTACAGTGAGGTCTGAGGGGAGCTACCCTCATTTTCCCCAGGCCCCAGTAACTCACGTATCGGAAAGGCAGCAGCAAGGCTGTGACAGCTGCCAGGTCAGCCAGAGTGGGGGCCTCCCCAGCCAGGTAAGTGTGCAGTCGAAGCCAGTCCTCCAAAGGGCTCAGGGCCCGGCCCAGGGCCCCCAGTGCAGCCTAGCAGGAAGAGGAAGGCGTGTGAGACAAGGCTTGCCTCACCTCAACCTCACCTCTCCCGGAACCCAGTCCATTTGGCCTTCCTCTACTCCCACAAATCCCAGAGGCCAGTTTCCTCTTCTCTCAAACGGTCATAATAAAAATGCTTCCTCCCCATTCATTTAACAAACCCCTACTGAACGCTTATTATGTGCCAGATGCTATTAAGAACAGATTAATACGTGAGATAACAGATTGCTTCAACAAATATTTATTAAGCACCTACTGTGTGCCTGGTGAGGTGCCTGGTGGCACAGTGGTTAAGAGCTCGGCTGCTAACCTAAGGGTCAGTGGTTCTAATCTACCAGCTGCTCCGCGGGAGAAAGATGTGGCAGTTTGCTTCCATAAAGATTACAGCCTTGGAAACCTTATGGGGCAGTTCTACTCTGTCCTACAGGGTCGCTATGAGTCGGAATCAACTTGACAGCAACGTGTTTGGTTTTTGTTATGTGCCTGGCAGGAGTCCCTGGGAGGTGCAAACGGGTTAGTGTGCTCAGCTGCTAACCAAAAGGTTAGCAGTTCAAGTCCACCCAGAGGCGCCTCAGAAGGAAGGTCTGATGATCTACTTCTCAAAAATCAACCACTGAAAACCCTATGGATTTTCTCCATCAGTCAAGAAGGACACTGGTGTTGAGGGAGAAGAACCACTATGTCTTCCAGCATATTGGTGAAACCTCAGATGTAAGGCCTTCTGGCCAAGTGTCTGTGAACTCATATTGTTGGAGCATTCATTACGGCCCTGGGGATTGCAGCTCTCTGTAAATTTGCAGTAGCTGAACCAAGAAAGAAGGCATATATGGATTTCTACAGAAATTATGATTCCATGAAGAGATGAGGAAATCTGGTATGTTTCAGAGTGCAAAGTGGTTTTGGAATGTAAAGAATTTCTTTGGATTGAGTTCCATGGAAATTGTCACTGACCTATGTTCCTGAATTATGAAACATGACTATGTGGTCTAAAGAATAGTTTCTCTTTGTAAATAAACAATTAACAAACGAAAACAAAAGAAAACCGCTATGGAGCAGTTCTACTCCAACACACATGGGGTCGCCATGAGTCAGAATTGACTCCACGGCAACTGGTTTGGGTTTATTTTTTTCTGTGCCAGACACTACTCCAGGGTGAGGAGAGAACTTGAACAATTAGACCAAGCCCTTGACCCAGTGGAGTTTACATTCTACTAGAAGAGACAATAAATGAGTAAATATATAATGTATCACCCTATTTTTCTCCTTAAATGCTGTGGAGAAAAATAAAGCTGGCTGAGGGGGCAGGGAGTTCCAGGAGAGGGTGGCTCTCTTTTTTTAAATATGGTGACCAGGATTTCAAGGAGCAAGCCAGGGCCTATGCTACATATCCATCCAGTCAGTTAGTGATGAAATACTAAATATCCACCAAATGCTCAATACTCTGCTAGGAGCGACAAGGACAGTTGGGCACAGCCACACTCTGGAAGTACATTTACATGTGGGTAAGTGATTCATTAAAGTTATCTCTCCTTTCTTTCCTTTACTTCCCTTCCTCATTTCATTTCTCATTCATCTCCTCCTAGTGACTGTTCTCTCTCCCCACCCTGCCCAAGCTGCCCAAGTCTAATCATCTCTCCCTCACCCAGTCTTTCTCCCCATTTCAAAGTAACCCCATCATCCTCAGTTTCAGACTTGTCAAACATTTATTCTGAGGCTTTAAAGAGCAAGGCGCTGGGCTACGTGCTTTGCACACATCCTTTCACCTTCTTAACAATTCATTGAGGCAGGTATTACATCACTTTTGTTTCAAAGACACAGGGGAAGCAAGGCTTGAAAGTTTAAAAAACGTGCTCAGGGTTACCATACCAGGTGGCAATCTGGATTTGATCAAATTTTTTCCCTATCTGAGAGGGCATCTTCCTTCTCATTATCCATCCCAATCCTTGCTTCCTTCCCTATTGATCTCGCCGTTCTTTTTCTCCACTCACCTGGGGGTCCTGGGCAGAGCTTCGGAGTCCCAGGGCTGGCAGTGTTGCCCCACAGGCAGCCGGTATGAGCTCCGTGTCGGCATAACTGACCCACTGTTGGACGAGGACAGCTGCCCGGCTACCCCCAGGGCCCCCGAGGCCTGCCGGCCACAGCAGCTGGGACACAGCTGTGGCTCCCCACACCCAGAGCCCATCGGGCCCTTGCTCCAGGGCAGGCAGGCGGGGTGGGGGAAAGGGAGTCCTGCTGATCGGGGGCGGTTGAAGACAGATGCGGGGGTGGGCACCCCCCCATCCGGGACCCTCTCCAGCCTCCCCATAGCGCGCGGCTATGAGGGCTCGGAGGCTGGGGAAGGCATCTGGGTGAAGGGAGACATAGAGGATGGACATGGTTATTCAGGTGCTCCGTAACAAGGTGGAAAAACCTAGGGAGAAAGAGAGACAGGGTAAGATGAGGGATCCAGGGGGGTACTATTCGAGGAGAGGGAACCCTCACGGGGACTCCGCTGCCGCAGGCACCCGAGACTCCCAGGGTTGGGGGTCTGACGAGGCCTCAGGAGCCTAGGGCCCGACTGTCCGAGCGCCTGGGGCAGAGGGGAGCGGGACCCCCCAAGATCACGGTCCACCGGAGTGTAGGGGGGCTTTCGGCGTCCAGCGGGACGCACGTTCGGGCCGCGTGTACATACTGGAAGGAGGTGGTTAGGCCGGGCCGAGCCGCGGCGGGATGGGCCGGGCGGCCCGGGTCGGAGTCGGGCAGGTGGGGGCGGTGGCGGTGGCGGTCCTTCGGGCGATCGTAGTTTCCTGCGACCGCCTCCCCGGCGGTCCGCACCCACGTGTCCCCCCCCCCCCTTTATGACAGAGAGCGATTCCGGGCCCTCAGGTCCTGGCGCGGGCGACCGCGTCCCGCCTGCGTGTGCGGGCTCTGCCCCTGGCCAGCACTGGCCCGGGAAAGAGCCGCCGCCGGGGGCTGCGCTCATGAAGAATGGCGCGGGGGCGCATGCACAGCAGGGGAGGCCCCCCCTCCATGCCCCTTGGGACAGCGCTGCCATCAGGCTCCGCCGCGGGCACCCCGCGCGGGTCCTCGGGGCCGGCCGGCGCGAACGGCGGGCTGCTGGGCGGGTCCCCGAGGGCGGCGCCTAGCGGGTCGCTGGGGAACCGGCGAGGATGCTGTTGGGGAAGCTGGGTTCTCCCGTCCCTGATGGGGAGGAAGAGATTCACTTTGCCAGAGCCCCGGGAGTCCAGCCTCCTTCCTGAGCCTCATTTCTTCTTGTATGCGATGAGAGCGTCACAAAGGTGGCCTCTATGGTCCCTTTAACGCTGTGAATTTTCGCCTGTGGCGGGAACTCATTTGCCGAACGAAGAGTTTAGTTATTCCCAGTCGTAACTCTACACAATATTTTTCTTCTTAAGAGATATTCAGAAAGACTACCGATTTGGCTGGATTGAGGAAGAAACCCAAAACATCTCATGGATTTTGGTGTCTCATAGCATTAAACTGTCACATAAATGAAAGTACGCAGAAGTGTGTAAGGGCACGTGAGAGGTGTGGAACACCCCTTGCAATAAACAATTTGGCCTTTGGTTCTGGTTCCTGAGAGCCTGGCCACACCTGAGACCAGTGAGGCAGGGGCTGACCAGACGGGCCCTCTGGAGGCACAATGTAATCTATTATGGCCATGTCGTGAGGCCAATAAAAGACCTTTTAAAATGCAGGTTCACTGGAGGTTCCTGGGACCTCCTGGGCCTCGCCGTTGGTGTTTGTATCCTTTTTTCTGCTAGATTAAAGATAGCCCCTTCCCTGCAGTTTGTGAGTCATTTCAAAGAATTATCAGACCTAACAAAAGAGGCCTGTACCTGCTGTTCTAGCCCCGGTGAATGAAGATGAGAGACAAAGGGCTGCATGGAGCAGCTGGGGATTGAACCGACCAGGAAAAGGAGTTCAGATTCCCATAGGACGAAGCTGCATGTAGAGTGGGATTTGTTATCCACCACACATTTGACTTCAGAGGTGGATAATCTCAGCCTCCCTGGACTGGTATGACACCACAGCGGCAAAGCACTCTAGTTATAAGTACAGTATAAGCAAAAGGCCAGAGGGAGAAAATGTAGGTAGGGGCACGTTCAGGAAATATGGTATGTAGTCCAGATATTATATGGTTTATATAAAGGGGAGTAGCAGCAGATAATGCTGTGTAGCTGGGCTAGGTTCTTGGCTGTGGGAGTGGAGAGTAACAGGGCTTGAATGAATCCAGCATCAGGTTCCTGCCCCCCCGACCCAAAAAGACATACCACAAAACCGCAACTCAAATTTGCATCATAAATTTTATTCCCGATGCGGGATAGATTCCTTCCACCCCCAAACAGAATCACATCCTGCCCTGGAGAGATCTAGAGGCTCTCCTACAATTTCCAGGCAAGGAGTGAGCAGGTGCTGGGGACTGGGAAGGCTTTGCAGTTCCCCACCCTACTTGTCCTCCCGTTCTCAACAGAGGATACCTGCTCCCCACTATTATTCCTCTCATCTACTCATCATTAAAGAAAAAGCCTTCACTATTAAAAACCAACCTGCTCCCCACTATTATTCCTCTCAACTCGTCATTAAAGAAAAAGCCTTCACTATTAAAAACCAACCAACCAAAAAAACAACCACCCCATGGGTGAGAGGGGCCCTGGGCTGGGATATGAGGTTATGGGTCATCAATGGAAGAAGGAGGGGAAGCGAAGGAGGAACCATCACTGTTTCTGCTGTAGCGCCTCCTTCCTTGCTGCATCCTGGAGCAACTGTGTGTCGACCTCATCTGCTGGCAACTGTACATAGCGGACCACTGAGCCCCGGATGAAGCAGTTCTTCACTGATAACTAGAAAAGATGGACAAATGTGAGAACACCCCTAAAAATGTCCTCTACCCACCCTGGGGCCTCCTACTTTTAGAGGTGTTTCTTCTTGTCCGCCATCCCCAACTCACCATGTGAGGGTATTTCTCAGGGTCTGTGACACTAATGTCAGTTAGTTTGATGTTGAGATACTAAAAAAAGATGGAATACCATCATTAACCCTAGAGACAAGATGCAAGTATCCAGCCCTTAAGCTCTCCCCTGTCCTTCCCCACGACCCAGTTCTGGGCTCTTGCTATATCTCACCTGATCCACAGAATGGAGTGTTCCGCAGATGCTGTCAGGGCAGAGGGAGGGAAAAAACAAATTAGTTTACACCAAAGTCAACAAACAGAGGTGACTTCAGAGCTGGGGGGACATGGTTGGGGGAAGTAAAAAAACGTGAAGAAGCTAGAAAAGGTGGACCAAAAGGGACATTTCTAAGCGCTGGCTTAAGAAAGACAAAGCTTCAAGAATGGTGTATTATTTTAGACTCCGTATCTTCCCTCTCTGAACCAACCCACTCTTGATAGCTACCATTAAACAACCGTTAAACACTCAACCTATATTCTGCACAGTATTTGTAATCTTTACAATCACCTTACAAGGTAGCTATTACCATGTGGGGCTCAGAGAGGTTGTCTAACTTGCCTGACTTTAGAACAAATATGCAAGGACTTCAAGTCTTATGCTCAGACCATCAGCTATTTTCAAACATTTATTGCTTTGGAACCAGAAGCCCCATATGTAGATAAAGGTAGTTAGCATTGCTATTGAAGATGCAGACACAGGGACATTGACTCTCCCAATCTGTGTTCTTGCTGTTAGCTGCTGTCAAGTTGGCCCCTGACTCATAGTGACCCTGTGCACAAGAGAATGAAATGCTGCCTGGTCCATCAGGTCCCATGATGGGTTGCAGGCTAAACTTTTGTCATCCATAGGGGTTTTCACTGATTGATTTTTGGAAGATTGCCAGGCCTTTCTGCCTAGTCCATCTTTGTCTGGAAGCTCCACTGAAACCTGTTCAGCATCACAGCAACATGCAAGCCTTCACTGACAGATGGGTGGCTGCTGCGCATGAAGAGCACTGGCTGGGAATCGAACCTGGATTTTCTGCATGGAAGGCGAGAATTCTATCACTCAACCACTACTGTCCCCAGCACCCTAAAATGTTAACAAGGAATGCTATATAAACACCAGTGCTCCAAGTTATGCTACCTCTCTTTCCCGACTTCTTTAATTTCTATCAATGGCTTCAACAATTCAGTCTCATAACCTCAAATTCTATGAGTTGTACTTCTTCACCCTCCATATCCTGTGAATCTCCATCATCCGCTGACTTCTAATGTTTCTGTAATTCCTTTTCTAGTTTGACTTTTACAAACCCAGATCTTATTATTTTATTTTGCACCTCAATCTAGGCCAATGTCCAACCTGGTTGCTTTTTTTTTTTTTAATTTACATTTTAATATATTCAAATTTGTTTATGTCAAATACAATTACATTATTTTTATTTATTATGGAGACACATAAATGTTATGACTCCCATAAGCATGGCCCATCCTTAACAGTCCTTCCCTATCAACACCTCCATCCACTCCTTCATATTATTTTGAAGCACTGGTCGCCTTGATCTTAACCATCCTGCACATCACCACCAAATTCAAGTTCCTTACAATTGTGGTTCTCAAACAGTGATACGTGCACATAAAAGTTTCAGGAAACATAAGATAATATAGGGAATGTGCATGTGTGTTGTCCTGAGGGTTACCAATAGATTTTCTTCAGAATAACTGGTCTTTAATTGCCCTTCCTCATTTTTTTCTGGGGGGCAGGGGGTATTAAAAATGTTTTAAATGATAGTCATAATGGCAGTTTTTAAAATGTCCTTATCCTGTCAAAAATAAAGTCAGCAATTTTATGTAGGACTCCCAATTTTTGGAAAATTCTACAACTCTTTGAAATCTACAGTGTCTGAGACGTACTGCGCCTCAGTGGTGTTTCTTACCATGTCCCTGGCTGCTCAGAAGCCTGTGACAACACTCCACTGAATGCAGCAGTGGAAGCAACTTTCAGGAATTGAATCAGGTGGTATTTCATTTGGTCCCTTAAGGAGGAGACACTTAGCACAAAAATGGTCTGACAACAAGGATGAAAGAGCTCTTCTCCCAACCAAGGGACTGCCTTAGAGTCTTCCGAGTCCTTGCTTTAGGCTCTGGGCTACAACACAACGGTTATCCTTGCCATGATGAAGACCCAGGAAGAAGAGATAACTCAAAGATAAGTCACCTCAAAGAATGGCCTAGGGCTGATTTTTGTCTTGTTCTATGGCCCCAACCCATATGCCAATTAATATCCTCCACACTACATCAGTGCCATAAATTGAAATCTCTGGCCTAAAAGGCAAGGGCCTTCAAGTTCAGCCCCTCTCCTCATCATTCCCTGCCATGTCAATCCTTCTCCCATAAAGTAATGATTTCACATTCTCCTGGGTGGAAAAAACTGTTGGGGAGAGAATATATTAATTCAATCTCTTTGTAAAGTATAATCAGGTAATAGTTATCAATATTTTAAATGTACATTTCATTTAAAGGATTTTTTTCAAAAGAAATAATCAGATGTGTACATAAGGGTGTTCAAGATAGCATCATTTGTAAAAGCAAAGTATTGTATCTAAAACAGCAAGATCTTGGTTAAATACCAAAACCAAAAACCGGTGTCATCAAATCATTTCCAACTCATAGTGAGCCTACAGGACAGAGCAGAACTGCCCCACAGGGTTTCCAAGGAGCGGCTGGAGGATTCAAACTGCCAACCTTTTGGTTAGCAGTCAAGCTCTTAACCACTGCATCACCAGGACTCCTGATTAAATACAGCCATCTAATAAAATACCAATCAGTCATTAAAAATTTTAAAGGATCAACTTTATTTACACAGAAAAATATCCATAACACAGTTAAGTTTAAAAATTAGATGGAAAATACTATCCTACTTTTAACAGTTTTTTTAAAAAAAGGAGCCAGCCAGAACTGGATTTCAGTTCTGGCTGCGTGGCTTAGTTGTGTAGACTTGAATGAGTTTCTTAACCTAAGCTTCAGTTTCCTCCAGCATAAAACAGGAATAATAATATATGTCACACAGGGGTGTTATGAGAATTAAATGAGTTAAAAAATGCAATTTATTCAAAACAGTGCCTAGTCCAGAGGAAGCTCTCAAACATTAGTGATTTTTCTTTCATTCACCACACATTTATTAAACTCCTATTATATACCAAGCCTATGCTAGGCATTAGGTTCACAGTGGTGAACTAAATGTGGTCCTGGTCCTACAGGGAGAACAGGTCCTAAAAAGTAAATATAGTTCTATGAAATCACAATTTAGAAGCATCCACTAGGAAGAAAACAGACTCAGTGACAGAGGGGCCTACTTGACTAGAAGGACCAGGAAGTCTGTCCAAGGATAGAGCATTTAACCAAGTCCTGAAAGATGATTCAGAGCCAATGATACAGGGAGATAAAGGATTTATAAACACAAGACAATACAGACAGAAGAGACTGCACTGGTCTTATTATTCCTCTACATTTTCTTTAACGAAAGGGAGATTATGCCACACATTCTATTCTGTAACAGTTTTCCATATCAGTACGTCTCATTCCTAAGGGACAGCTGTATAGTCTGGAAATACCACAATTTAATAAACCAATTCCCTATTGATGGATATTTAAATTGTTTCCAATTTTTAGCTATTGCAAATAAAGCTAAAAAGCGCGTCTGTACATATATCTTTACTTGTGGAATTGATTCTTAAATTTCTAGAAGTTGAGTCAAAGGAGTATATAATCACAAAAAATAAAACGATGCTCATTTTGGAAAACATTTTATTGACGTCTCCACCTTCTGACCTCTCTAGTATTTACCCTTTAGGTTATATATTGTTTTGTATTGTTTTCCTATACATAATACAACTTGCCTGCTAACCTGTAAGCTTAAGGCACAGGTTGGGTCATTTATTTCTTCAGTATCTCTTTCCATCTTGCCTACCCATCAAATACTTGTCAAACTAAAAAGGTTCCAGGGCCCTTGGCACATCCACCCACTACACATTTATTGAAATAGGTACCCACCTCAGGTCATTTTTTAGTTCCACAACCACATCCTTTCCAACAAGGGACTTGAAAAAGGAGTAGAAGAGCTATGCGGGGAGAGAGGAAAAACCATCATGTGGACACAGACATGGTAGGGCAGAGTTTCCCCCTACCAGTATTCTGAAATACTGGTTTTGGAATCCCCACCACACCCCTGGCAGTTCTCTAAACTTCACAGGAAAGAACACTCGGTTGACAGGGGAAAGACTGGAGCCGAAATGATTCTGCACGTTCAACGGAGCCCCTTACTTGAAGCACCAGAGGGCAGCTCTGTCCTGCGCTACTCGGGCTCCTAGACCTGCTCTCCCAGTCGACCTCTTCTGGGGCCCCAGCGTACTCCTTCTAGTTTATTGTTGAAGGCATTCCACCCACCCTCCCGAAGCCTGGTGTCTGGCTGGGAAATGCTTCTTGAGAGCTAGCTTTTCTTTCCTGCTGTTTCTGCCTATTCTTTTACCTCGTAAAGGGAGGAAAAAAAAACAAGAACAAAACCCATTCACTCCCAAGTGCTTCCTCAAAGAACTTGAGCCGCAGGAACTAAGGACGGAGGGAAAAGCCCCAGGCCCAACGCTAGCTCACAGGAGTAGAGCCTGGGCCCCCACCTCCCCATAATCGGCTCAACGGTCTAGGCACCCCAAGGGCGCCCCCTTGTGACGTCACGGTACCTACCATGATTCTCGCGCCGCGTGCTGCAGGGCGGACGGGAGAGGAGAAGCACTAATGCCACGGACCGGAGGCCGGGCTGTAAGTGTAGCGCGAACCCGCGCGTGGACCGATACGGAGTGGCGCAGGCGCAGCCGGAGGCGCCGCCGAAAGCTCGAAGCGAACGAAGGAGAAAGCGCAGCAGCCTCCTCGCCAGGGGAAGCTAGCGAGCGCGACAGAACCGAGGGGAAGATAAACCCGGCAAAGGGGCGGAACTTCCTGCCTTCCCACTTCCTCCCGGGGCCGCTGGCTCCCAGCGCGCAGGCGTGGGCCGAAGAAGCGTGGAGAAGCTCTTCGCTTCTCGAAAGTTTTTGTGTGGTTAACAACAGCGCGGTGTACACACGCCTATATGAACTTCCTACTGAAAGTTGTTGGGGGAATTTGTGGAACTTTATTAGGATTTGTGCACTTTTCTATATGTGTGACACTTGGATAAAAAGTTCTAAAAATCGTTGAGTCCTTAAGATTAACAGTAGACTGGGAGAAAATCTTGATTTTATCAAAAACCCGGTTGCCTTCGAGTCATTCCGACTCATAGCGACCTATAGGACAGAGTAGAACTGCCACATAGGGTTTCCAAGGAGCAGCTGGTGGATTTGAACTGGTTCGCAGCAGCAGGTCTTAACAACTGTGCCACCAGGGCTTTAATTTTATCAAAGGTTCCTAATAGATTTCTCTCAAGGACCCAATCTGTGTTCACATTTCTTACACACTTTTGCCTAGGACTGTCCTGTAAAAGACCTGAGTAGATTACTATCCACAGAGACTGGCTCGGGGATAGAAATACCCATTACAATATTTTACTTTCAAATATTGCCCCCTCAAACAAAATACTTCTATACTCATGTCCCCCAGGCATATATAATATGCGGTATTATGACACGAGGGATTTTTTTTTTTTTCATGGAATAAGACTACTAAATCATCCTCACTTTTACCCTGCACAAAAATACCCATTTGTCAAAAAAGACCAGATTTACTGGCCTAAAGGAGACTGGAGAAACCCCGAGAATATGGCCCCCAGACACCCTTTTAGCTCAGTGGTGAAGTTATCTCCGAGGTTCACCGTTCAGCCTGGGAGTGGACAGCCCCGTAAAACCAAATGAGACTAACGAGGTACAGTAGTCCAGTGACAAGGGCCAGAAGGCAGAAGGGGACAAGGAAGCTGGTGATAGGGAACCCAAGGTTGAGTAAGGACATTGTTGATGTGTTGTGAGATTGTTAACCACTGTCATAAGGCAACATCTGTAGTAACTGTTAAATGAGAAACTATTTTGTTCTGTAAGCCTTCGTCTTAAGTGAGAATAACAGCACAATTGGAAGAGCGTAGTCAATGTCACTGAACTGTGCATGTAGAAATTTTTGAAAAGGTGTATCTTTGGCTATGTGTATTTTCACCAAAAAGAAGGTTAAGAAGTTTGAGGGTTGACATGTTGTGGGGTTGTTAACCAATGTCATAAAACAACATGTGTACTACTGTTTGATGAGAAACTATTTGTTCTGTAAGCCTTCACCTGAAGTACAATTAAAAAAAAAAATCCATTTGTCAGGAGTTTGTTGTAGAAGTTGTTTTTGCATGTAAAAGATGTAATAATAGACTCTGAGTACACAGACGCTGGATCTCCTGGATCCTACCTGTAAATAACCTCAGGATATCAAGCAGAAGTTTGCCTCCCCCAGCTGAACCCTAAGCACTTAAACTAGCCTATCACTGAATATAAGCAGTAACTACAGTTGGCAACTGCTGTAGCTAGGGTTAAAGGTGCCTGGTGGACAAAAATTATTTGCCTGTTTGAAACGATTAGCTCATGAAGATTCAAATATTTTGCCCTTACTAGCTTAATCATTCACAATGAGCTCACAATCAGGGGACACATAGCGTCCCCATGAGCTCTTTCCACTGCTTTTTGAGATACATGCACAGCCTAAAGATATCAGAAGTAATTTGCTTTAGGAACAAATTTAATGAATGACAACCATCCACACAGGAAGAAGAAAGTTGAGGCTAGCCAGAAATAAATAACAGACATTCAAATTCATCAAATGGTTCAAAGAGAGGCCTAGTTTTCCTAAGAGTTCCATTCCACAATCAGAAAAAAGGACCTTCATGTGAAAAGATGGTATACAAAACTCCACCATCAGAATCCCAAAGGATGGTAAACTTAGGTTCAGTTTCAGTCAATTCAATAATCGTAAACAGTGAAGATGAGGGGAACAAAATTCACCTTACAGGCACTCTAGAACTCTCCAGTTCCCGATGAAATTAATCTACTTCTTCAATGGTGGGGCCTGTGGCAGGCCTTCCAGATGGATACCCTGTTCCACAGGCAGGCCCTGTGCATCCTCCCTGGTAGAGTTTTGTAATGACTGGGTTACACACCTGCTCCAATTCTTTTCTCTTGTGATCAAACTCATCTTTGTCAGCCAGTTGATTGGCCTCCAGCCATGAGAGGACTTCATTGCATTTATCCAGTATTTTCTTTTTATCAGACTCACTAATCTTGCCCTTCAAGCCTTCATCACTCACAGAACTCTTCATGTTAAAAGCATAGGATTCTAAGGCATTTTTTGCAGCGATTTTCTCCCTCTGGACCTCATCCTCAGCTTTATACTTCTCAGCATCCAGAACCATGCGCTCAATCTCCTCCTTGCTCAGGCGGCCCTTGTCGTTGGTGATGGTGATCTTGTTGGCCTTGCCCGTGCTCTTGTCCATGGCTGTGACATTGAGAATACCGTTGGCATCGATGTCAAAGGTCACTTCAATCTGAGGAACTCCCCTGGGTGCAGGAGGGATTCCAGTCAGGTCAAAGCGCCCTAGCAAATTGTTGTCCCGGGTCATGGCCCTCTCACCCTCATACACCTGGATCAGCACCCCGGGCTGGTTATCTGAGTAGGTGGTGAAGATCTGTGTCTGCTTGGTGGGGATGGTGGAATTGCGCTTGATCAGAACAGTCATCACGCCCCCGGCTGTCTCCAAACCTAGGGACAGGGGAGCCACATCCAACAAAAGCAGGTCCTGTACCTTTTCAGACTTGTCACCCATCAAAATGGCTGCCTGTACTGCAGCACCATAGGCTACTGCCTCATCGGGGTTGATGCTCTTGTTGAGATCACGACCATTAAAGTATTCCTGCAGCAGCCTCTGCACCTTGGGGATACGAGTGGAGCCCCCTACCAAAACAATGTCATGGATTTTAGCCTTATCCATCTTGGCATCACGTAAAGCCTTCTCCACAGGCTCCAAGGTGCCCCTAAACAGGTCTGCACACAACTCTTCAAACCGAGCTCTGGTAATGGATGTGTAGAAGTCGATGCCCTCATACAGGGAGTCAATCTCCAGGTTGGCCTGGGTGCTGGACGACAGGGTCCTCTTGGCCCTTTCACAGGCAGTGCGCAGCCGCCTCACAGCTCGCTTGTTCTGGCTGATGTCCTTCTTGTGCTTCCTCTTGAACTCCTCCACGAAGTGGCTCACCAGCCTGTTGTCAAAATCCTCCCCACCCAGGTGGGTGTCCCCAGCTGTGGCCTTCACCTCAAAAATCCCATCATCTATAGTCAGAATGGACACATCAAACGTGCCTCCGCCTAGATCGAAGATCAAGACGTGTCGCTCTCCTTGACCTCCTTTATCTAAACCATAGGCAATAGCAGCAGCTGTGGGTTCATTGATGATTCTCAGCACATTGAGTCCTGCAATAACACCTGCATCCTTGGTGGCCTGGCGTTGAGAATCATTGAAATAGGCTGGCACGGTGATCACAGCATTGGTAACAGAGTGGCCCAAAAAAGCTTCAGCAGTCTCCTTCATCTTAGTCAGGACCATAGAAGAGATTTCCTCAGGATAGAAAGCTTTATTTTCTCCTTTGTAGGACACCAACACCTTGGGCTTTCCCCCATCATTGATCACTTGAAAAGGCCAAAGTTTCATATCTGATTGCACCACAGGATCATTAAATTTCCTTCCTATCAAACGCTTGGCATCAAAGACAGTGTTCTGGGGATTCATGGCTACCTGGTTCTTGGCCGCATCCCCAATGAGCCGCTCAGTGTCAGTGAAGGCCACGTAACTGGGGGTGGTGCGGTTGCCCTGGTCGTTGGCTATGATCTCCACCTTGCCGTGCTGGAACACCCCCACACACGAGTAGGTGGTGCCCAGGTCGATGCCAATGGCCATTCCCTTACTAGCAGCCATGGTTTTCCGAGGCCTGTTGAGAACGAATGACAGAGGGTTTTAGCAGAGTGCTTTTGGACATGATAAACAAAACTCTCAGCCAACTCGAAGGAGGGAGGGGGAGAGGGAGGAGGAGTGGGTGTGTACTATTTCCAATCTTCTAAAGGATCTGATTCAACTGTCCTGTTTCCATGTCTGTGATATATTGTGGGATTGTACTTGTCTCTTGCTGAACTAAGGTTAGCTTATGTTCTGATCTCCTCAAAATACATTAACTTCCAACTTGGGTTGTGCTGCCTTCCTGGGCTCTTTTACCCTCTATTGGGGATTCATAGGGAGAAAATTCAGGCCAGTCTCAAGCTGGCTTCTAGGAATCCAATCAAGTCCTTAGAAGTTTTCTCCTCAGGGCAGGTGGGGTGCTCCAGGCAGTCTCTTCCTGTACTTTTCTCCTGAATAAAAAGCCTATTGTTTGGAGTCAGTAACAACCAAAAGGGAGTTCCTGATACTTTCTGCCTGGAACTCTTGCCCTAGGCAGCTCACCCGCCTCTTTTTGCAACTCTGGCCAATCTCGGTCACTTCAGTGCTCAATACTTCAAATGTAAATCAACTAGGGAACTTTCCAGCACATTCTCAAACAAGGACCCACTGGCCTTGCTTATTCCCACCCCATTCCAATCAGGGCCCTCCCGGCTCACCTATTGCCCTGCCGCTTCCGCTCCAGTTTGGAAATCTTCCAGATTGCGGAGACCCTTCGCTTGGGGCCTCCTTCAACATCCAAAGTGCGCAGCGGGCCTCCCCCCTCCCCCCTCCCCTCCCTCTCCCACAACTTTGAGCGAGGCCCTGTCCTGTCATCCTGATTCCAAACTGGCCAGTGATGTCAGAGGCAGCATCACCATTGTAACGCGACTGACCACACGCGGCGTCACACACGTCTCCTCCCCTTGTCCGTCTCTCGCTCCCTGAGACAGCGCCAGTCCAGCGAGCCCCAGAAGAGTCTGGAGCGTTCTGGGGAGGGGCAGTCCCTGGAAACTGATTGGTCCCAGGAAGTCTGGGGGAGGACGCTCGGGGAAGCTCCTGGAATATTCCCGACCTGGCAGCCCTGCCCAGCGCGGTGATTGGCTCAGGAGGGACAAGGGGGGGCTCGGTGGAGACTTATAAAACAGAGACGCAACAACGGCAGCGAAACAGCAATCTGAGAGAAGAGTGAGAAAAGCTGCTGTTTTTTTCCGTGGCGACTCCCGCAGACCCACAGCTTTCAAGAGCGATCTTTGCAGCTCCGGTGCGTTCAGATTTCGGCTTTCTGCAGAGACAGCGCTCCTCGTCGCGGCTTCCATCCGCCGTTTCCTGGCCTGAACCTCACTGCAGGGCGAGAGCAGCGGTCCGACATGGCTAAAAGCACTGCCATCGGCATTGACCTGGGCACCACCTACTCGTGTGTGGGGGTGTTCCAGCACGGCAAAGTGGAGATCATCGCCAACGACCAGGGCAACCGCACCACCCCCAGCTACGTGGCCTTCACCGACACGGAACGGCTCATCGGGGATGCGGCCAAGAACCAGGTGGCGCTGAACCCTCAGAACACGGTGTTCGACGCAAAGCGGCTGATCGGTCGCAAGTTCGGCGACCCGGTGGTGCAGTCAGACATGAAGCACTGGCCGTTCCAGGTGATCAACGACGGAGACAAGCCCAAGGTGCGGGTGAGCTACAAGGGGGAGACCAAGGCGTTTTACCCCGAGGAGATCTCGTCCATGGTGCTGACGAAGATGAAGGAGATCGCCGAGGCGTACCTGGGCTACCCGGTGACGAATGCGGTGATCACCGTGCCGGCCTACTTCAACGACTCGCAGCGCCAGGCCACCAAGGATGCTGGGGTGATCGCGGGGCTGAACGTGCTGAGAATCATCAACGAGCCCACGGCGGCAGCCATCGCCTACGGCCTGGACCGGACGGGCAAGGGGGAGCGCAACGTGCTCATCTTTGACCTGGGCGGTGGTACGTTCGACGTGTCCATCCTGACGATCGATGACGGCATCTTCGAGGTGAAGGCCACGGCCGGGGACACCCACCTGGGTGGGGAGGACTTTGACAACAGGCTGGTGAGCCACTTCGTGGAGGAGTTCAAGAGGAAGCACAAGAAGGACATCAGCCAGAACAAGCGGGCCGTGAGGCGGCTGCGCACCGCCTGTGAGAGGGCCAAGAGGACCCTGTCGTCCAGCACCCAGGCCAGCCTGGAGATCGACTCCCTGTTTGAGGGCATCGATTTCTACACGTCCATCACCAGGGCGCGCTTCGAGGAGCTGTGCTCCGACCTGTTCCGGGGCACGCTGGAGCCCGTGGAGAAGGCTCTGCGCGATGCCAAGCTGGACAAGGCGCAGATCCACGACCTGGTCCTGGTAGGGGGCTCCACGCGCATCCCCAAGGTGCAGAAGCTGCTGCAGGACTTCTTCAACGGGCGCGACCTCAACAAGAGCATCAACCCCGACGAGGCGGTGGCCTACGGGGCGGCGGTGCAGGCAGCCATCCTGATGGGGGACAAATCTGAAAACGTGCAGGACCTGCTGCTGCTGGACGTGGCTCCCCTGTCGCTGGGACTGGAGACGGCCGGGGGTGTGATGACTGCCCTAATCAAGCGCAACTCCACCATCCCCACCAAGCAGACGCAGATCTTCACCACCTACTCCGATAACCAGCCCGGGGTGCTGATCCAGGTGTACGAAGGTGAGAGGGCCATGACGCGCGACAACAACCTGCTGGGTCGATTCGAGCTGAGCGGCATTCCTCCAGCCCCAAGGGGCGTGCCCCAGATCGAGGTGACCTTTGACATCGACGCCAACGGCATCCTGAACGTCACGGCCACCGACAAGAGCACGGGCAAGGCCAACAAGATCACTATCACCAACGACAAGGGCCGCCTGAGCAAGGAGGAAATCGAGCGCATGGTGCAGGAGGCCGAGAAGTACAAAGCCGAGGACGAGGTGCAGCGCGAGAGAGTTTCTGCTAAGAACGCCCTGGAGTCGTACGCCTTCAACATGAAGAGCGCAGTGGAGGACGAGGGGCTCAAGGGCAAGATCAGTGAGGCGGACAAGAAGAAGGTGCTGGACAAGTGCCAGGAAGTGATCTCCTGGCTGGACGCCAACACCCTGGCCGAGAAGGAGGAGTTTGAGCACAAGAGGAAAGAGCTGGAGCAGGTGTGTAACCCCATCATTAGTGGACTGTATCAGGGGGCGGGTGGCCCTGGAGCTGGTGGCTTTGGAGCTCAGGCTCCCCGAGGCGCCTCTGCATCTGGCCCCACCATTGAGGAGGTGGATTAGAGACCTTTCTCTTATTTGTCGCTGTGTGTCTTAGAGACGGTTGGCATTCAAGACTTTGCATTGCCTTGTATTTCTCCTTCCTCAGCTCTCAACTTCGAATGTTGGTTGCAAAGTTGAATTGTATTTGTTTTAGTGAAGTGATGAATGTGCTTTTTTTCCAGTTTCTAAATGTAAAGATGAATATATACTGCCACCCTTTGTCCGTTTCTGTTTTTGTAATACTCATACCCATACTCAGGCTTTTTTTTTTTTTTTTTACTGGTTACTTCAAAGTAAAAAAGTCAAAATATCAAGCGTGTTGTGTACATTTGTCTTTTATTTCTGCTAAAGAAGGGCCTGCGTAGGTTGTCTTTCTTAGTGTCTCAAATTGAATGGCAATTTGTGTCTTAAGGGCAGGGATTTGGGGAAATATGGCTATATTGCATTGAGCCATTTGTGTTAAGCAAATAGTATCCTTGGGAGGGTAAAAACAACTGTATTCTGAGTGGGTTGGTACTATGGGCTAAGTGAAAGTTAAGGGCTTGTGGTATGGTGGCCTGGAAGTGGACAAGAGGGCAGACCTGAGTAACAGTGGCCTCAGTAATGGGAGGTGGAGAATTTCTGGAGGAGGAAGGGAGAGGGGGTTAAATGGGAGAACCATGGCTACATATATTCAGAGCCCCAATATTTCATCTGGATTCAACATTAAATCAAAGAAGAGTTCTAAATTGGCAGTGAGATGTAGGTCTAAGTGTTGGCTTGTTGAGTTACGCACAAGTGCCTTAGCCACTGATTCCTAGTTTTTGTCTTTTCAAATGAAAGGCTTTGATCTGAGGCCTCATTTTAAGTACTCCAGGAAGCGCTTTAGAGAGGTGTCACCTGAGTGTGGGGCCACAACAGCAGAGGGGACCCAAAGTTTGACTGTTTCTTATACCATGCACCATAGTAGGGCCTCTTATGTATTACTTTATTAATCCTTGCACCCACCACACTGAGTTAGGTAATGTTCTTTCACTGGTGAACATACGGAGAAACTTAAAAGTTACATAACTAAAGCTACTTGACGGTTTAAAAGAAAAACTTACCCAGGGTTGCTAAGATGTTTTGCAATACTGCCCGGAGTACACAGGGCCTTTGTCTCTGCATGCCTGGTTTTAGGTTATATTTCTACCCTAGGTTTCACAGTTACCCCTTTTGCATTTACTTTTTATAAGTCTAAACAATTATGCCAAATAAAAGAATTGGTGATAAAGGTTTAGTTTTTTGTTAATTCAGAAGAGAGAGGGAGAAAAACTTGCAGCCCTTCATAAGAGACCAAGCTTACCAGGCTTCCCTCCCATGCACTTCTTTCCCTGTGAGGTTCCTCACACCCTAGCTTAGCTGCTAGCATCTTAGAAGTAATCCTCTCCACAGCCTTCTTGTTGGGCCTACCACAATCCTCAGGGCTTGGAGAATGGGCCCCCTGGCCCCCTTTAAAAAATTGGATGTGATGATTGCACATTTGGATATGTACTAAATTCCACTGAACTGTATACTTTAAAATGGTTAATTTTATGTTATGTGATTTCACTTAAAGTAAAAATAATTGTACCAACATTCCATAAAAGACCTTTGTGAGCTTAATGTGTACCTCACAGACCCTCATAGCTTTCACTAAACACTTACTTTTGAAGAAGTTCCAATATTATGGGCATGGCACATACACGTAGATCTTGCCTTAGAAACTTAGAAATGGAAAAAAATCTTACGAGATGCTTAGGCTTCTGGAGCCCTGGTGGTGCAGTGGTTAAAAGCCTGGCTGATAACCAAAAGGTTGGCAGTTTGAATCCACCAGCGGCTCCATGGAAACCTTATGGGGCAGTTCTACTCTCTCCTATAGGGTTGCTATGAGTCAGAGTCAACTCGACAGCAATGGGCTAGGTTTCCTGGCCATCCTATAAAGCCACATTTAACACTCAGGGTAGGAGAACTGTAGTACTATGGACGCTGGCCACAATGTAAACCCATCTTCGTGGTAATATGCATTTGCTATAGGACCTCCTCTCCTTCTTAGAGCTGTGGTAGCATTTGTGATTGTCATCTTCCACAGCGACTATTTAAGCCAGTGATGAGGGATGGTTGCAAGAGGGTGAAGAGTGGTAAGGACCTACCAAACACTTCCGATAAGAGATAAAAAGTTAGGGAAATCTCCAGAAGTAACCTTGAATGGAGAAAATAAAGTTCCTAGGGCTAGATCGGTCAATGCTATTGATGTTTTATTAAGAAATCAATACAAGATAAGTCATTGCCTGCATGTTTGCCTCCTCCCACCCCCACCCCAAAGTACCTAGAAAATCATCATTTTCTAACTTCAAGATCAGGCTGAGGGAATTGTATAATTAACATAGAATACAGTACCATCCCTTGAAGAAGTAGTGCTTTGGGTAGGAGAAAGAACTTTTTTTTTTGGTGGGGGGGATGATGTAGGAAAACAACTGAGGAAAGAATTTTAAAAACCAAAACCTTCCCTGATTCCCATCTCACCTCCTGTCTTATGCCAGGTCTCAGGAGACAGGTGGCTAGGGTAATAACACTGATTTCATATAGTTTTTGAACCTAGGATACTGCTTTATTAGTGACATATACACTTAATTATTCTTGAGTTTAACCAGTGTTCTGTCATCCTCAAAAAATAACAACCAAAATTTATGTGAAGAAGTGGCCAGGAACATGGGCTTTGGGCTAAAAGATGGGGTTACATCAAGGGAGAAGCTAATGTTGATTTCTGAGGAGGCGCTCCTTATGGTAGGAATAAGAAACAGTGACTGCCATCATCCTTCACCCTAACTGGTCGCCCTAAAACCGTCCCCTGGGGTCCCCTAAAATATCCGGTGCAGTTCTGAGGGACGGAGCGACTCCTCGCTCTCTCCTAGCACCACTCATTAAAAGGACGTTTAAGCTTAACAGGATGGACAGACTAGTGATGTCTGGGGATCCGGGAGAGGAGGGAATTCTAGACACGAGGTCAACCAGCCCCACTCCGCCGGCCCTGGTCCATCAGAATAAAGAACTGGAGGGAGGAGCACAACAGGAGAGGGGTGGCAGGTCCACAGGTTGGAAAGGCAGAGAAGTCCAGAGAGGGAGAATGACTCCCGAAGGTCTTCGATCTTTGTCACCTTCCAAACGTCCCCAAGAGGCCCGAGAGCCTAAAGAACCCAGCAGGGTCCACCCCTTCCTCCCCCTCCGCCGCCAGTCCCGGCCCAGCCCAGCGGGGGCTGCCCTCAGGCTATATAGCACCTTCTCTTAACGCGTCTGGCCCCTAATTCATCTGTCTTTGTTGTAAGAGAGTTACAAAATGTCTCAATTTTCCCGCCTCATAAATCAGCCAGCGGGAGAGAAACTCGAAAGGTCTCTCCTTTTTTGTCCTTTAAGCTCGTTTTGAAAAAAACAAAGAGAAAACGCACGCACCGGGCCGGGCAGCTCCGTGGCCAGCCCGCCGTCAGGCCCCAGGGGTGGCTCTGGGGCCCCGCCCCTTAGGGCTCCGCCCCTTTGCCCCGCGTCCTATCGGAGTCGGTCTGGCTTTGGTTTCTTCCCCCTATTTCTGTCAATTCTAGAAACTTTCTCGAGTTTTCTCGGCCCGAAATCTGAGATGGCCTGTCATGACTCATAGAAACGCTCCTAACAAACAAACGGCCCCACCCGAGTCTCCCTACTTCCCAACCCCGCCCCACCCTAGAACATCAAGCTTAGGGCTCAGCATTTTAATTTCCAGAAGATTCTGTGAACTACAAGCCAGCTTTGTCATGTAACCAGGGCTCCACCTCTTTGAAGGGGGCTGGTAGAAGATGGAACGGTGTAGAAGGCAGGAGCTTGTGGGAGACTGGTGGTGAGCCACAAGTGGGGAGCAGCTGCCTAGAGGGGAGTCCCTGGCTGCTGAGTCCGCAGTGCCTCTAATGCTCACAGAGCCCTGACATCACTCTTCACTTCCTTCCTCTGTGCCCATCTCTTCCTTTTTTTAGGAATAAAATGATTGGATCGATGCCAGTATCGGAAGGAGTCCAAAATAGAGAGTGTGAGAACATGTAGATTCAGTCACCTGCTCTGTAATTACCTGTGTGGGGGTACATACAAAGTCCGCAACCTCTCTGATTCTTTGTGCTGATCTTTGAAAATAAAAGCGTTTGGCTGAATAGTCTCTGCCTAAAGATCTTAGAACAGTTTCTAAAAGAAAATCAGAGTAATGCCACAGTACTGGTAGTGGGCCTGGACTTTAGTAAGAATGACAGGGAAGTCAGACCTGAGAGTATGGGATCCCAACAAAAGAAGGGAAAAAGAGAAAACTTTTGAACTATGATGACAGGCAGTGAACCAAGACTTTCTAAGTGTTATCCTATTAATCCTTGATGCCGACGTCCTGTGAAGTAGATATCATTAATTCTATTTTAGAGATCCACATTTAGAGACATAATTTAGGTACCTTACAAGTACTTCATAGTTTTGTTTTTTTTAAAAAAAAAGGAAAAAAACAGCCTCAACAAAGAAGTTGGGCCAGGTTTTATTCCTCTTGCTGGAAATTCCCAGAGTTCCCATATCATTGAAGCTTTTGCCATTTGGTTGTTAAAAATGCCTAATTTTAGGTTTCACAATCAGTTATTTCTTATGCTTTTGCATAAATTTAAGAATTATACCATCTTAAAAAAAAAGTAAAATTGAGGAGAAAACGGTACTATTTGAGAAAACTATAAGAAAAAGGAGGAGAGAGAAGCAAAAAAACATCCTGCAGTCTTGGTAAGGAGGGCACCCGCCACTCTACTTCCTTTCTGCTGTGGCTGTCAGCATTCTTGATGCTTTCTTGTGCCCCCTTCCCCCATTTAAAAGAACCTGAGAGCTCTTCCAGCTTGGGAAACTTGAGCCCTGATTCTTACAACACTGAGTCCAATAAAAACCTAATTCAAAAATTAATCAAATTAACATTCTGGGAAAGCTCTTGGGGTTCTTTTTGTTGTTGTTGTTGAAAATGGGCACTTTTACTCACTATTGGGAGCATAAATTATTACAGACTTTGGCAATATATAGTAACTTTTTTTTATGTCCTTACCCTTTAAACCAGCAATTCTTCAGGGAATTTAGCCTACAGTAGAGAATTAGATAAATTATGTACATCCATGCAGTTGACTATGCAGATGATAAAAAGAATGATAACTATTTCTAAGACATTTTGATGCTGGTGCTTTCTTCGTGCTACTGGAAAGATGGAAGATTTTTACACAATTACATCATACTGTTACTTGACAGCAGCGGTAAGACACCATACATTACAAGCAACATTTTAATTTCAGAGATATTGAAATGTAGGGAGGGGGGTGTGCGTCTTAGAGTTAATGAAACAGGCAGATCTCAATTGGAAAGATGTCCAAGATGATAAAATGAAATAATATATTGTAAAAGAGTTTATATAGCATGACCCCCCACTTTTTGAGAGCATGTGTGTATGTGCCTACATATTTTTTAAATTACTGCAGGTTTATAAGAAAGTCTGGAAGAACAGTCAACAAATTGTTAACAGTGGTTACCTCTGGGGATTTGGGTTGACCAAGAGAGAGACATATATGGAAAAGAGCCTTTCACGTTTTGCAATTTCTTATAATTGTTCTTACAAAAGAGGCCAACAGCTGATCTTTGATAATAAAGTCATGCCTCTGGCCTTAGAGACTACTATGTTACAAATTGCATCTTTGCATTAGAAGCTGCTTACTAGTAGTTTCCAGCAATCTGTAATAAAGCTGCTCATTTCATTTTGTGTTGATTGGGATTTCATGAAATGGAACTCATCCCCACTTCAGTATGGCTTGCACCTCTTGGGATCTGAAGATAGATTTTCTTGTTAGTGTATTTGTCAGGGATGCCAGTACCTGATCTTGGGGTTCTTATAGTCATTTTAGACACCAGTTAAACCTGTGACTGGGTTTCTGCCTTGGGGAGCATCCAATCTAAAAGGAAACATAAAATTCAGATGACTTTCTTCTTATTAAGGATTGGAAAAGGAATATAGATGATGTTTAGACCAGTCCACAAAGGGAGATTTAACCCAAAAGGTTGGTCAACTATAGTACTGTAGATTCTGACCACAATGTGTAGCTGACTGTCTGATTCATGGAAAAAGCATTTCTTGTGGATAGTTTTTGGCTACCTGCTGCAGCAGCAGGATTTGGGTCCCTATCACCATTTTCACCTGCCAGCAGTGGAGAGACAGTGACTTCCTTAGCTCCAAGCCAATAACTCCTGTATCCTAACTTGCAGATTTGGAAGGAAGGGAGGAATGAATGCAGGGCTCCCACCAGTAGCAGGTGGTGGTGAGGGGGCTTCCAGAGAAAGTGTGAGGTTGAGGGCCTCTGGAAGTGTTGATACAATAGGCAGCTGGGATGGAAGTTTGGGCAATCCCCAGCAAGAGATTGGGTAGAGAGAAACGGAAAAGTTCTGAAAGTTGACAAGTTTGACTAGATTAGGAATTGATTTATCAGGGACCAACATTTGAACGTAAACAGTTACTGCCTAGCTGCACACACAAACACACAGGATTGTTAAAGCAATTTCTTTGCAACATCAGTTTAGATCAGGTTGAGCAAATTACATATAAAACAGCTAAATACCTTTGGATTCCAGGAAGAGATGTTTTGATAGTGGACTCTCTGTGTGTGTGTGTGTGTGTGTGTGTGTGTGTGTGTGTGTAAAAGAACGCCAAGTGAGCTAAGAGTTTAAAGGCAGGATTTCCTCCATCCAAAACTGCCTCCCCTTAACTTGTGATCTTATGCTTTCTCTGCACAAGACGTGGGTAAAGTAATGCGTCTATAATTTTGTGAAACCAGTACGATTGTTTCAATGCCCCTCACATTTTCATTTCTGGTACCTAACAAGGGGTCTGACATTCCCACAAGGAATGAAGAAGAAAGGCCAAAAGAAATTACCAAATTGTATTTAAAACAAGAGGGAGGGAAATGCCCTGGAAGGTGGAATCTAGGCTAAAAGATTAACTGCGTAAATTAAGTTCACGACTAATAACCTGAGACTTTAGAGAACTAGAACATGGAGTCTCCAACCTGTCCCGCCTTACAGCCTCACCCGACACGGATGCCTCAAACTGGCCACCTTTCGACCCACTGTGGCACGTGTGCTGTTTAAGGAGGAATGAACACTTAATCTAAAAGTGGTGGACAGCCTGGGGGGCTGTAGGGACAGGGCAGAATATCTAATTGAGACTCCAAAGTGGACCCTGGCCCTGCCCACCATCCGGGACTGAGCCATGGACTGAGGAGCAGACAGCAAGGAGGGAAGGGTGAGAGAAAAAGAGAAATCCAAAAAGGCCTTCAAGACTTTCTACTTCCTGTGGAAAAATTTTCTCTTCCCAAAGCCCAAGCTGAGCCCGAGGCAAAGAGGAGCGGCTCAGGGCAGGGCAGGACGTGGAGAACTCAGCCCTGCCCTTCTCGCCCGACCCAGCAGGTTCCTTCTTCTGACGATGGAAACTTCTGTTTTAGAATAGCCTATTTACCTGCTTGCTTTTCAGTTGAAAAGTCACACTCTCTCGAGGTCCACATTTTCCGTCTGTATAGGTTAAAGATGATATAAAAAATTATATTGCTCCTGATACATGCTACAACACAGGTGAACCTTAAAAGCACGCTGAGTGAAATAAATTAGTCACAAAAGGATAAATACTATGTGATCCCACTTTTATGAAATAGCTAGAATAGACAACTATATGAAGACCAAAGATTATTAGTGGTTAGCAGGTGTGGGCAGGAGGGGGAAAGAGGAAGTAATCGCATAGGGGACGTAAGTCTCTATTAATGGTAATGGAAAAATTTGGAAACGGATAGTGGTAATGGTCGCACAACATGATGAACTTAACGTCACTGAATTGTACTGTAAAAAACGTTGCGAATGTTTTGTTATGTAAATTTTCACCACAGTTTAGAAAAATGTATTACATTATCTCTTTCCTTCTAATTTCCCTTTGAAACCTAACATGGGAAAAACTCAGCGAATGACCGACACATTCCTCAGGCAGCCAGCTCGTCAGGCCCCCCGCGCCTGAACGCGGCCTCACGCCCCACCCTGACGGTCCAATCAGAGTCTCTCTGCCAACCCGTGCCCCGCCTCCTTCTAGAAACTCGAACTTTCCGTTTTCTGGGTGTGTGTGGCAGGGCGGGGGAGGAGGGAGAAGGGATGTAGCCCTTAATTCTACCTTAAACTACCAAATTAGTTTGAGTCCCACGAGCCTTGCACTGCCGTGCAATTACAAGCCAACTGCTGATCTTTCTGATCAATTCCAAACTGGCTAAGGGGCTGACGCCAGCTTTGCCAAGGAATCGGATACGAGGTGGGCGGAGTCAGCAACAGCCTACGCACCGCCTCTGCTCCTTCCCCCCAGAGTCTCCCAGTGAAGCCAAGAAAAGTCTGGAGCGTTCTGGGGAAGGGCGGCTCCTGGACGTTGATTGGTCCCAGGAAGCCTAGGGGCAGGACGCGCGGGGAAGCTCCTGGAATATTCCCGACCTGGCAGCCCTGCCCAGCGCGGTGATTGGCTTAGGAGGGACAAGGAGGAGCTCGGTGGAGACTTATAAAATCAGAGACGCAAGGCCAGCGGAGAAATAGCTGCCTGAGGAGAGAGTGAGAAGTGCTGCTGTTTTTTCCCGTGGCGAGACTCCAGCAGACCTGCGGCTTCGAAGAACGTTTTTTGCGGCTCCGGTGCGTTCAGATTCCGGCTTTCTGCAGAGACAGCGCTGCTCGTCGCGGCTTCTACCCGCCGTTTCCAGGCCTGAATCTCAGCTCAGGGCGAGAGCAGCGGTCCGACATGGCTAAAAGCACGGCCATCGGTATTGACCTGGGCACCACCTACTCGTGTGTGGGGGTGTTCCAGCACGGCAAAGTGGAGATCATCGCCAACGACCAGGGCAACCGCACCACCCCCAG
>NW_004444263.1:331800-393129 GCF_000243295.1 Trichechus manatus latirostris
ATCAGGGGGCAGGTGGCCCTGGAGCTGGTGGCTTTGGAGCTCAGGCTCCCCGAGGCGCCTCTGCAT
Source organism: Trichechus manatus latirostris (assembly GCF_000243295.1). Taxonomy (NCBI): domain Eukaryota; kingdom Metazoa; phylum Chordata; class Mammalia; order Sirenia; family Trichechidae; genus Trichechus; species Trichechus manatus. The sequence goes on from NW_004444263.1 coordinate 331,867, forward strand.
CTGGCCCCACCATTGAGGAGGTGGATTAGGGCCCTTTGCGGGTTTGGTTACTATGTTCTTTGAAACGGTTAGAACTCAAGGACGTTGCATTGCCCTATATTTGTTATTCTTTTAGCTTTCTGTTTTTCTTCATTGTATATGTAGTTAAGCTGAACCTGATAACTAGCTGTGGTTTTTTTTTTGTCGTATAATTAGTGTTCATTGGAATTGTTTGCATTTTATGTAAGTTAGTACTATAAGATTCTTTGTTTTCTCTCAATCTCTGAATCAACAGTGCCACCCTCTGTCCAATTTTCTGCTGTGCAAAGCATGAGAAAGATGAATGTTTTATTTTTATAATTTGTTTACTTAAAGTTGAATAATAAAAGATCAAAAATGTGTTAATTTTTCTATTGTTTGTACGTGGGGAGGGATAATGGGCTTTCAGTTCCTGGGTGATGGCTGAGTTGCAAACCAAAAGTTTGGAGATTTGAGTTCACCTGAAGAAAGGCCTGGTGATCTACTGAAAAATCAGCCATTGAAAATCCTGTGGAGCACAGTTCTGATACACATTGGAGTGCCATGAATCAGTCAACTTGATGGCAACTTGTTTAATGAACCTTCTCAGTATGTTTGAATTCCTTGGACAGGGAAAGGGACAACGGCTTCGCGGGGCAGGGGTACATATACCAAAAGCTGTGGCTATTTTTGTTGAGACTTACTGTGGGAGGTGAATGACATCTTTGTTAGGGAGAAAGCAAAAATTGCAGGTGCCCATTTTTATTAGAATGGTGCTTGTTTCTAGGAAAAATAGGGATGGGGCCCACTAAAGGGTGTTAAAGGTGTGGGTTGACTGGGCAGAAAGGCAGAGATAGTGTGGAGGGTGGTTCTTGGCTCCTTGCTCTCCTACCTGCACTTAGTGTTATGTATAGCCCTTGAGCTTCATTTCTCCTTACCTGTGACTTTTCTAGGCTTTTAATTAGCTTGTAAGTTATGGAGTGGGATGAAGCACCCTGGCTCTGTAAATTCTAGCTGCTACCAAGTGCAAATTACTTAGTCTTTTAAAATAAAGTATGTCACTTGAATGGCCTCTCTTCCAATGTTTTAAAGTCATTTTCAGCGACGATATGAAATAAGCAGCAATATCTCCAGCTGTGGTCACACTAGCTGCAATTATCCAAGTGCAGTCTTGAGTGAAGCTGAGAGCTTGGGCCCCTGGCAGCAAAGGAGAGGTGGGTGAGGTGCTGCTGTATTAGGTTCTTTGTGTCACCTTAGGAATCTTCACCCCACCATCCTCTAAATTAGTATTCTAAAGCTTTTGCGCAGGTTAGTATGTGGAGGTGGTCACTTCAGCTGCATCCAGGCCTAGATCGGAGAGCAACAGTTTTGGGGGGACGAGGTTTTTTTCCACTGTCTGAATACTGTTGCTGTTCAGTTGTACCTGTCTAAGTGATGGTTTTACCCTAAGTTTAGCAATCAGCAGCTGCTTTGCCCTTATGTTTTAAAAACAAAAGCAATTTTTGAACAATAACAAAATTATGAGAAAAGCTGCACAGCATAAAACTAGGAAGATCAAGGTCATGAGGTTTGTCCCACAGGTCCTTCCTAGGGCATTCTTCCTGCTTAGCACCTCGTCTAGCCTGAGAGAACCACAACTCCCTTCCTCCCAAAAACTGAGCCTGGAAATAAATACTCCAGAATCAGATTAAAGGTCCACTGTTAACTTTTCACTAATATCTTTGCCTTCTGAGAAAATGAAACATTTTAAGAATAACAGTATAGGGAGTCCCTCCTTGAAAGCTTGTAAAAGGAATATACTGTAGTAAGAATGCCTTTGGTTCCTGGGCTAGTTCTTAAAGACCTGTTTTACTCACAAGATAGCTGAACCTTCAATATTATACTATAGTCTCTGATCACAGCACAATGCAATTTAACTGCTGTAGCAACAGTAACGGGGGGCTCTCCTTTTTTAACTGCCAAGCAGTCAAGGGAACAAGTCCTTTAGCTTCAAGCCCTCTGAACCATCGTTCTCCACCCAAGTGGCATATTAAAATCATTTGGGGAAGCTAAGAAACAGATGCCTCACCCAGACCAATTCAGAAGTGGGCCTAGGAATTTGCATACATTTAAAGCTGCCCAGGTGTTTGTAATGTGCAGCCAAAGGTGAGAACCATCGTACCAGAGGCTATTCCTGATTTTATTTTGGGGGAAGGGGGTAATGGAGTACAGGAGGGTGTCATTGCTTCTGGGGCAGAAGTTGGTGGTAAGCAGTTTTCTGCTGGTGAATGGAAACCTGAAGGCTTGGAAGGCCTTAAAGGTTTGAGTGACTGGCAGGACCTATGATTTAAGAGGTTGGGGAAATCTCCAGTAACAGCTTAATGGGGACAAAAAGGAAAATTCCTGAGTCTGAACCAATTAAGTTCATGACTCCCTAGTTAGGGAAGTGGTTCATTAGGAAGCAACATCAGAAGTTATTGCCTACCTACACACATCTGGGAACTTAAAAGCAATCACTTTGCAATATCAGTCACAACTGGAACTCAGCCCCTGGGAACTTGGAAACCTCTATAGGATTCTTGGAAAAGATTTTGATGGAAGGTCAAAACTTTGGGGAAAAATAATTGCAGGGGAGGAAGTAAAAGAATATCCCGTATTTGAGCTATCTGTGTAACCCCCCTTGCTATTTTCATAAGCGAGCTGTGCCCGGCGTTATGGTATGGGCCCGCTATTTGTGTGTGCGTTATTTGTGAAAATACGTTATTTCCTGCACCCACAATGGCCTCCTTCCAAAATTGTACTCTTATGTTCACTGCACCTAAATTATGACTCAAAAAGGAGATTGATTTTGCATGTTTTGTAGCCCCCAAATCACCCTATTATATGTGGCTTTCTTACAAAACATGAAAAAAGGATGCCAACACGTATCACCAAACATCTGTATTTGTAAACAAGGGAGGTAAGGAAAGGGCTAGGAAGGTGGGTTTTGGGATAACACACAAATTGGTGAATTAAAGGCAAAGAGCAAATGGCTAAGAACAGGGCCTGGCAACAATCCCTCCCCAATTCGGTTTGCTCACAATCCCCATGTGACCTACAGTAGTATTCAGAGTACGGAACACTTTCCCTCGCCTCTCGCCAACTCCCAGGCCACACACTGCTCATGAAAAGGACATGAAGCTTAATGTGCCTGACAAATCTGCAGGCTCGGGTAGATTTTTCTCGCTAGACGGAGCGGAGTGACCATCCTCCAGGGTGACCGGACCCCAAGCTGGGACGGGTGAGGAGGAGGGAGGAGTCTATGTGTCCTAACGGCCTCCAAGGTCCTTGTCACTTAACCCCTCCCAGCGGTCCCACACAGCCGAGACGACTGGACAACCCGGGAGGGGGCGGCAGAGCGCCGCCCGCTCGCGCGTCCCGCGGCGCCAGGGGCTTTCTCTCGTCTGGCCAGTCAGATCACCTGTTTTTTGTTTTTCAAAAATTCACAAAGCACCTCCGAATATTTGCTCAGAAGAGTGTGAAACATACTTCCATGACCTCTCTTTCACCCTGTTTTATTCCTATTTGAAGAGCGACGGCGAAAATGCCGCGGGTCGAATCAGGCATCTAAGAAGACAGCCATGCGTGTCAGGTCCCCGACCCCTGCGCCATCATAAATAGTCTTGGCCCGGGTTTTGTAAGTCTTTTTTCTCCTTTGCGTAGCAAGGCGTGTGGGACTTGAATGTGGGATTTCGTTCGTTTCCCCGGCGCCCGCCGCAGAGGCTGCCCCTGAGCGAGGGTGGGGCGTCCGGCCATGGCGCCCCGCGCCATCTTGGCACATCGCTGCGTGCAGGTACGGCGGAGCTCTGTTGGGTGATGGGATGTAGTCCCGGGCTGAGAAGGATGAATTACCATTACAGACTAGAGTTTCTGATGTTTCCGTGACGCCACTGTTCGGAACTGACCCAGCCCGGGGCAAGGGGAACTTGGCCGGAGTCGCTCCGGCCTTTGCTGACTCATTGCTTTCTTCCCAGGCTCCTGAGCACTGCACGTGGGTTTGCAGCGCCACACGGGTGAGTATGCTGTGCGAGGTGGGGTGGTGGTCGCCAGGTGGGAGGACGGGGGTGACTGATGACTCCGTGTGATTCTGAGTGTCTCGCTGACGCCATCACCGCAGCGCGCTGACATCCCTACTCTCTCACTCTGGGCGGGAATCCTTGGTGCCTGGGTTTGGGGAGAAGCTGACGGCCAGGAACCCTTAGTAATCCTTCATTCTACTCATTTCTCACCTTTTAGGGATTTTAAGACGTCCACTAGGGTGTCATCTTTGGATAAAGGTGAGTATTCTTTATCCAAATGCCGCTACATATTATTTGTTCCAAGCTATCTCTTCACGAGGCACTGTAGGGTTTATTTCCTAATGAGCGTGTGCAACCATGCAAAAATTGCACTTACTAGTTTACATTTTTCTTGTGACTGTTACTTATTCTTTAATCTTTTGTAATCCTACATATATATATATAGGCAGTTTTTCTACTCAAGCATGTTTGCCGCCTCGAGTGTTCTCTGCAGTTCTGTATTTATTTCCTATTCCTTTTCTCACACTTAGACCATCCCTGAACTCTTCATTGCTACATCTTTATACCTACTGAGGCCGTGTACTAGATTCCTTTCCAGAATGTCTTATCTTGATCCAAGTCTCCAATCCCTGAATTGGGAATGATGATTTCTCAGACTAGAGTCTCTGACGCTGGTCTTGATGTCAACAATAAGTTCTGACTCATTTGGAGAACTGGGTACTTTAGTTTCTGAAAAGGGCCAACAAGGGTCCTAACTCTCTCTTGTTCATTCATCTCCTGGTTGGTTATTCTGTTTCCCTCTTTCTAGTGTGAGTGCTGGAAGCTCAAGCCAGGGGCAGTGTCCTCCCCACAGTGTCTGCATTAACTTGATGACTGAAGGCCTAAGGAATTGGAATCTACCTCCTTGGAGAAGTGCTGTCAGATGGCTGGCAAGCCTGGTGGTGGTGGTTCCTGATACCTAATTCACAGGCTGTGACAAAAAGAGAGCCATGTGCCTTCTCCATGGCTGCTGTGGTGAGTGTCATCCATCTTGGCAACCAGCCCCAGAGTGGGAATGATGACCTGGTGGACTAGAGTCTCTGAGCTTTTCTCTGAGGATCTTTGAAACCACCTGATCCACTCTTCCCTCCCTCAACTCTGTGGCATCTCACCTGCCCACCTGCTTTATTTTTTTTTCTTTTACTAATTGCCTACATGGTTATAACGTGTTCCTTTTATGAAATTATAAGATTTTGTTGGCACAAAGAATGTCTTCTATCTGGTGTTGGACAGATGTAGAAACTTGGCATCTGTTCTTTCCTGTATTACCTGTATGAGCAGCTGACAACTTGTGAAAAAAAAACTGTTCAGAAATTTTAGTCACTATACAAGCGCCTGTTTTTTTTTTTTTTTTTATAAAATGAGTTCCAATAAAATATTTTGAAAGCGAATAACTGTTTTTTTTTGTTTTTTGGTCTCAATAAAAATCAGATACAAAAAGATTAGGGAAGTGAAAGGTAATGCCTCCATTGAGTTAACATTTGAGATTTTTATGATGGTGAACAGTATTACCACAGGCCTTTAATTTACCTTTTGATGAATCAGCTAAAAGTATGTCGAACTTCTGCTGAGGGCAGTTATGCTAATAACAGTGCTGATTCTGTTAGTTGCACCAATTTTCAAGTTACTATGTAATATTTCGGAAGCAGACTTTTAGCCGGGATATGCACATTTAAAATTCTGCCCATAGTACATCCTGTAGAAGTTGTACCAATTAATACTGCCAATATCAGTACCTTCTTGAGATTGCCGGTATTCCCGCCGCCTTCTCACTATCATTAACTAATAAAGTTTGTGTAGTCATTCATTTACAAAACTGCATTCTTGACATTGCTGCTTTTGCAGCCAAACAGTGACAACAGTGCTGTTTCTTCTGCATCTGTTTTTCTGTTGAACATCTCCAGCTTGATGCCTACCACTTTACCTCATCACCAAAGATTGGGTTTTTTCAGCAGTAACCTCTTAGGCTCATTTTCCCTCCTTGAAATTGCCGTGTTCAGTATTTCTCTAGGGGACAGGGTTTGCTGCTCCTACTGCTTTTCTCTGATAAGGGTTCCCTGAGTTTCAGTCCTTAACCCCAAACTTCGGGCCTATTTAAGAGGAACTCTAAAACATGACAAGTTAAAAAAGGTAATGTTTTATTAAAAATTTAAAACCCTTCACTGGCTCCCTAGGGTTCTTAGGACAAGAATCAAGAATGGTTAATAGAGGTTTTGTATATTCTGGCCTACCCTGTCCTTAAGCCTTGTGCTTAGCTATTCACTATCCTCACTGCCTGCTACTCCCGCATGTACCCAGTCATTCAAAACTTGGAATTCCTCAAAAGTTGTTTTTTAATGCTGATTATTTCACATGAGACCCTCACCCATTCTACTCTTCACCTTGCTGATGCTGATTTAGCATTCAGATTTCCTTCCTTCTAGGAAAGACTTTCCTCGCAAGTGTAGGTTAGGAATCTCCTAGGAGCCCTGGTGGTGTAGTGGTTAAGAGCTTGGCTGCTAACCAAAGGGTCGGCTGTTGGAATCCACCAGCTGCTCCTTGAAAACCCTATGGGGCAGTTGTACTCTCTCCTATACGGTCGCTATGTGTTGGAATTCACTTGAGGCCAACAGGTTTGGGTTTTTTGTTTTTTTTTTTAATGTTCTCCACAGTACTTTCACTTCAGGTTCTTAACTGGAAGGTGGCGCACTTGTTTAAAAATTCTCATCCTTTGGTGTCACTTTTGTCACGTATACTACTGGGCTGAGGTCCTTGGAATATTCTGTAATTGTTCCTTCACCATCTTCCTTCTCTGTACCCTTAATAGCCATGGCCCTGGCCTAGGGCCTCACTTGGCTCTTCCCTGGACAATTGCAGCAGCCTCCCTGGTGGCTTTCCTGACTTAGACGAATTGAGCACCTGATAGATATCTGGCAGATTATCTGTGTTGTGTCAGCGTGTGCAAACCTGTGGGGTGGTGTGGAAGCACAGGAGAGTATGGGAGGAAATTTCCATGTCAGATTAACTTCCTCACAGTGGTTTTTTCCCTCAGCTGGACAAGTCTGCTTGCCTCTCAAGGCCCTGCATAATCTGCCCCTGCTGACCTGATCTCCCACCTCTGCCAAACCTGAGTGTGCAGCCCTTTGCTGTCCTGGAACACTGTCATGTCCATTCCTGCTTCCTATTTCTGTTCTTTCAGTTCTCTCATCCCCTTCCCAGTGTCCCCATGTCACCTACCCTTCCGCTGCTTCCATGTGTTCTTGCCTCAGCTGCTCCTGCATTGCTGAGAGTCCTTGCATTCTCCCTCTCCCACCCTGTAGTAGCAGTTACACCTTTCACCAGCCCCTCCCCACTCTCAACTTCACTGAAGAAAGTGAGGCAGCTGGGTGTGAACTCTTCCAACATCCCACATCATCTCATCATCTTCCCTCCAGTATCAGTCAGTCATCCTCCCAGTGTTCTTGATTCTGTCACCTCCCACCTGTGCTAGGACCTTAAAAAAAAAACAACCCTGTTGCTATTGAGTCGATTCTGACTCATGGCAACCCCATATGTTACAGACTAGAACTGCTTCAGAGTTTTCTTGGCTGTAATCTTTACAGAAGCAGAGTGCCAGGGCTTTTTACTGTGGAGCTGCTGAGTGGATTCAAACCTTAAACCTTTAGGTTAGCAGTCAAATGCAAACCATTTGCACCACCCAGGGACCTGCTTGGAACTTTGTTGTTGCTGTTAGGTGGATTTTCAACTCACAGCTACCCTGTGTGACAGAGTAGAACTGCCCCACAGGGCTTTCCGGACTGCAATCTTTATGGGAGTAGATCTTTCTCCTGTGGAGTGGCTGGGTAGGTTCAGACTGCCAACCTTTTGATTAGCAGCCGAGCATTTAACTTTGTGCCACCAGGGCTCCTTGGTAGGACCTTAACCATCACTTCCTGTAATTCCTTCCCCTATATCTTCAGCCTTCCCACCTCAGACGACAAACAAACTTCAGTCTCTTTAATTCCTGGGAAAAAATATCCTCCCTTGACTCTGCACCCCCACTTCCTCTTCTCCCAGCCTCGTCCAGAGTTCTTGAAAAAGTAAGTAGTACACTTTGTATTTATTCTTCTACCCAGTGCCATGTGGCTTCAACCCCCACCCACCATTCCATTGAAACCATTCCCATCAAGCCCACCAGCACCTTTCCATATGGCCAAATCCAATCCAGATTTCAGTCTCCATCTCACTGGACCTGGTGAGGCTTTGACCACTTTCTCCCTGAAACTTCCCCCTTAGCTTCTATGATACTTTTGTCTCTTGATCCTTCTACTTTGACCATTCCCATCCAGTCTCCTTTGTGGTCACCTCTTCCTCCCTTCCCCTGTCCCTTCCACATTGGAATTAACAGTCTTCAGCCTCTTTTCACTCTACCTACTCTTCCCCAGGTGATCTATCATAGCTTACTTGCTGATACCCAGACCAGTGCTTCCCACCTTGTCTTTGCCCTGAATTTCCATTTCACGCAAACAAATGCTTGCTGGGCATCTCCACCTGGATATCAGAAAGACATCTCTAAATTTAACATGTTCCAAACCATCCCCTAGTCCTTTCTGCCCCATACGAGCTCCTCCTCACCATCCACATGGTCCTCCAAGATGGAAAACTGAACATCACAGACAGCCCCTCCGTCGCTCCCAGTTTCCCCATCTCTTCCCTGGCTGCAATTCAACTACTAAGTTCTGTTAATTTTATCCCTTAAATATTTTTTATATTTATTTTTTCTCCATCCCTACTACCACCACCTTGGTTTTGTCCGTCATCAACTGCAGCCTCTACGCTGAAGACAGAGTAACATGGCAAACCAGGTCAGGTCACTCCTTTGTTTTCCCTTCAATTAATTCTCTTAGAATTAAATCCCTTTGCTGGGAGTGTGAGGTTATCCAAGACTTGGTTTTAGGCCTCTCTCCGGTCTCAACTCCACTTAAACATTGTGTTCCAAAAATATTGGATTCAGTGTTTCTCCTGCTGCAAAGTGTGGGATCACCTCGCAGAAAAACATTTGGCCTTTGATCTTGGGTCCTGAGATCTCCAAGGACAGAGGCTCACCTGGGGGCCCGATGTGGACCAAGCCTCAGGAGGTATGATGTAATTTATCGTGGCCATGTGGTGCAGCTGATAAAACCTCTGAGGCCTGAGAAGGAGCTGGCTGGTCTGAAGAGTCATGTATACTCCTGAGCTTGCGGCCTGTATCTGCTGAACCATCCCTGGTGGCTGGGAGTGAGATAGAGAAGGGCTGCAGGGACAGCTGGGGCCTGAACTGAACAAGGAAGGGAAGCTGAGTTTTCCACAGAATGCAGCTGGCGTATGGAGTGGTATTTTATCCACCACACAATTTGGTGTCAGAAGTGGATGATTTTAGCCTCCCTGGACTGGTTCACAAAATTGGTGACGACAGCGGGATTCACTAGAGTGAGCCCTGACGGCATAATTTGGTGCCAGAAGTGGATTATCTTAGTCTCCTTGGACTGGTTTGCAAAACTGGCACTGTGAGCAGGATTCACTAGAGCGGATCATTGATGTTGCACCTGCCATACCTCCAAGATAGCAGAACCCTCAGCTGGAACACTCTCCTCCTTTTCTTTGTCTGGTTAAGTTAAAATTCTCCCAGGTACCACCTCTTTGACTAGTCTCCCATAGTGCTCTGGGCATACTTCTATCATTGCTTAGTAAATTGTAGTGTTTAAATTATTTGTTGAATTGTTTGTCTAGTTTATAAACTCCTTAAGGGCAAAAAAAAATAAAAAGTGTTTTTTTCATCCTTAGCTTCCTCTTCCCCCTTCCCCCATGACCCAGGAATCTGCAAGTGAGTATTTGTACAAAAGCTAATAGAACCTATTTATACCTCACCTGTTCAGAATCTGGAGCCCTGGTGGCACTGTGGAAAACCTTGGAAACCTTATGGGACAGTTCTACTCTGTCCTATAGGGTCACTGTGAGTCAGAATTGACTCGGTGGTGTAGGTTTGGCTTTTTTTGGTTTTTGTTCAGGATCCAGGTTCTCACGATCCCCTTCTCCTCAAAATTACTCCGTAACTTTAACAACCCCTCCCCTCAAACAAGAAAAGCTTCCCATTTTGAAATCTCATCAAAGGGCAGAAAGGGGCCTCTGAGGAAGGCTGGACTAAGTGGTTGGCCCCATAGAGCCATAGGCGATCTAATATCTAAGCTCATTCTTACCTCCGCCAGATGTGGTCTAGTCGAATTTTACCATCGTTATAATATCTACTGCAACACTTATCACACTGTATTTCAATTATCAGTTTACATGTCTGTCTCTCCCACTAGACTAAGTTGAGAGCAAGTTCATATGTCTTTATTAATCTTTGTAACCCAGCTCCTGGCACAGTGTCTGGCACGAGAATACCAAAATCAACCGAACCCTTTGCCATTGAGTTGATTCCTACTCTTAGTGACCTTATAGGGCAGAGTAGAACTGCCCCATAGAATTTCCAAGGAGCGGCTGGTGGATTCGAACTGCCAACCTTTTGGTTAGCAGCTGAGTGTTTAACCACTTCCCCACCAGGGTTCCGGCACCAAAATAGGAGTTTGATAAAGACTTCTATTGCATAGACACATACCAGTTGGCTGCCAGTTAAGGTTACTTTTGCAGAGGGGATTGGAGCTAGGAACGGGTTGGGGTAGGAGACTTGGATCTCTGTGCTTGAATTCTTACCACTAAGAATGTACTATTTCATGATGGAAGGTCCCAAGCATGTAATTCTTTTTGGTTTTCAAGCATTATTCTATATCATTAGCATCATCGTCATCATCGTTGTAGCAGCTACCATGTATTTAGCAATTAGAGCACACCAGGCCTGTGCTAGGGCTTTTCTACCCCACATGACAGGTAAGGAAACAAAGGTGTAGGGAGGTTACATAATTTGCTTACAGAGACAGGGGCTATCAGAGTCAGAGGCGGGATTCAAATTCATTTCTTTCTGAAGATATGTATATATATATAGAGAGAGAAAGAGAACCTTGTTGGTGCAGTGGTTAAGAGCTATGGCTGCTAACCAAAGCGTCAGCAGTTCGAATCCACTAGCCGCTCCTTGGAAACACTACAGGGCAGTTCTACTCTGCTCTACAGGGCCTCTATGACTTGGGATCAACTCGATAGCAGTGGGTTTTCTATACATACATATGCTGGAGCCCTGGTGACCCAGTGGTTAAGAGCTCGGCTGCTAACCAAAAGGTCGGCAGTTTGAATCCACCAGCTGCTCCTTGGAAACCCTATGGGGCATTTTGGTTTTGGTTTTTTGGTTTATATAAAACTCATTGCCATCGAGTCAATTCCGACTCATAGTGACCATATAGGACAGAGTAGGGTTTCCAAGGCTGTAATCTTTATGGAAGCAGACTGCCACATCTTTCTCCTGTGGAGCAGCTTGGGGGAGCAAGCCAAGCGCTTAACCAGTGCACCGCCAGGGCTCCATCTATCTATCTATCTATCTATAGGTAGATAGATGGATATCCAGTGTACCCTTCACCCAGCTATAGAACTTTACCAGTAACTTAGATGCAAACCCCACCACACATCTGTCAGTTTGTTGTACTGTGGTGGCTTGTTTGTTGCTGTGATACTGGAAGCTTTGCCACTGGTATTTCAAATACCAGCAGGGTCACCCTTGGTGCAGAGCTTCCAAACTAAGACAGAAGAGAAAGAAGGACCTGGCGGTCTACTTCTGAAAAAATTGGCCAGTGAAAACCTTATGAATAGCAGCAGAACACTGTCTGATATAGTGCCAGAAAATGAGCCCCTCAGGTGGAAGGCAGTCAAAATACAACTGGGGAAGACCTGCCATCTCGAAGTAGAGTTGACCTTAATGACGTGGATGGAGTCAAGCTTTCGGGATCTTCATTTGTCGAATATTGAACAAAGCAGGAAGCATCAAAACAAGATGGAAGGAATACACAGAGTCACTGTACCAAAAGAATTGGTTGATGTTCAACCATTTCAGGAGGTAGCGTATGATCAAGAACTGATGGTACTGAAGGAAGAAGTCCAAGTTGCACTGAAGGCATTAGAGACAAACAAGGCTCCAGGAATTGATGGAATACCAGTTGAGATGGTTCAACGAATGGATGCAGGGCTAGAGTTACTCACTTGTCTATGTCGAGAAATTTGGAGGACAGCTGCCTGACCAACTGACTGGAAAAGATCTATATTTGTGCCCATTCCAAAGAAAGGTGACCCGACAGAATGCAGAAATTATCAAACAATATCATTAATATCACATGCAAGTAAAATTATGCTGAAAATCATGCAACAGCAGTTGCAGCAGTACATTGACAGGGAACTGCCAGAAATTCAAGCCAGATTCAGAAGAGGACGTAGAACGAGGGATATCATTGCTGATGTCAGATAGATCCTGGGTGAAAGAAGAGAATACCAGAAAGATGTTTACCAGTGTTTTATTGACTGCAAAAGCATTCGACTGTGTGGATCATAATAAATTATGGATAAAATTGCAAGGAATGGGAATTCCAGAACACTTAATTGTGCTCATGTGGAACCTGTACATAGACTAAGAGACAGTCGTTCAAACAAAACAAGGGGGTACTGCATGGTTTAAAGCCAGGAAAGGTGTGCGTCAGGGTCGTAGCCTTTCACCATACTTATTCAATCCGTATGCTGAGTGAATAATCCGAGAAGCTGGAGTATATGAAGAAGAATGAGGCATTAGGATTGGAGGAAGACTCATAAACAACCTGTGATATGCAGATGACACAACCTTGCTTGCTGACAGTGAAGAGGACTTGAGGCACTTACTGAAGAAGATCAAAGACTACAGCCTTCAGTATGGATTACGTCTCAACATAAAGAAAACAAAAATCCTCACAACTGGACCAATGAGCTACATCATGATAAACGGAGAAAAGATTACAGTTCTCAAGGATTTCATTTAACTTGGATCCACAGTCAACACTCATGGAAACAGCAGTCAAGAAATCAAACAACGTATTGCATTAGGCAAATCTGCTGCAAAAGACCTTCTTAAAGTGTTAAAAAGCAAAGATGTCGCTTTGAGGACTAAGGTGCACCTGACCTAAGCCATGGTATTTTCAATTGCCTCATATGCATGCGAAAGCTGGACAATGAATAAGGAAGATCGAAGAATTGATGCCTTTCAATTATGGTGTTGGCAAAGAATATTGGACTGCCAGAAGAATGAACAAATCTGTCTTGGAAGAAGTACAACTAGAATGCTTCTATGAGCATTCTGCTATGAGTCGAACCCGACTCAAGGGCAGCTAAAAACAACGACATATGCAAACCATGTCTCTTATTCAGTCTCTCTTCTCTCCCTTCCCCTCAGAGGGATCCACCAGGCTAAACTGTGGCTGTATCATTCCCTGACTTGACTTTGGAGTTTACTCTGTGAATGCATCTCTGAGCAATATATTATTTAGTTTTGCATCTTTCTGAATCTTATAAAAACGGACTAATTCCTCATGTGTTCTGCAACTTGCTTTTTTGTTCATGTATTTTCCTATAGTTAATTTAGATTCTACCCCTCCACACATGTTAATTTTTTTCCCCCACTATTAACATTTCAGTTTATTCTCTTCAAATTTTCCCAGTCACATATAACTTTTATCCTAGGTTTTCACTTAGTGTTCTCAATAGCTACTAAGTATTGCATTGTCTGAACTTATCGCAGTTTCTAAGTATTTACTCTCATTGAAAATACAGGTAATTTTCAGTATTGCAGTGAACATCTTTGCACATACAGCATGTGCTGTACTTGAGATTATTTCCTTATATCCTTACATATTTCCTTATATTCTGAGTTAAACAGTATCAACATTTAAATGTTCTTGAAACTGCCAAATTATCCTCCCTGAAGTTTGTTATAACGTAAACTTCCGCCAGCATCCTTGGAGGATGCTACCCCATTGTGTCTACTCCAGCATTTTGCTGACGTCATGGTGGAAAATTACACCTTACAATGTGTTTACATTTACATTTGTTGGATATCTAGTTGAGGTTGAGCATTTTCTCTTCTGCTTATCAGTTATCTATGTTTTCTCTTTAGTGCATTATTTATGTCCTTTGCCCTTTTATCTAGTGGAGTATTCAGGTTTTCTTACTGATTTGTAAGAGTGTTTTACATATTAAGATTAACCCTTGGTCATATTTATTTTTTTATTGCACTTTAGGTGAAAGTTTACAGCTCAAGTTAATTTCTCATACAAACATTTCTACACATAATGTTTTGTGACATTAGTTGCAATCCCTACAATGTGACAGCATACTCCTCCTTTCTACCTCAGGGTTTCTTGTGTCCATTCAACCAGTTTCTGTCCCTTCCTGCCTTCTCATCCTGCCTCCGAACAGGAGCTGCCCATTTGGTCTCGTGTATCTGATTGAACTAAGAAGCACACTCCTCACGTGATTTATTTTTGATTTTATAGTCCTGTCTAATCTTTGTCTGAAGAGTGGGCTTCAGGAATGGTTTTAGCTCTGGGTTAGAGCATCCAGGGGCCATAGTTTGGAGAGTTCCTTCGGTCTGTGTCAGACAATTAAGTCTGGTCTTTTTACATCCACACACACACACTTCTGACCATTTTTATTTTGAACCTTTAAAACTTTGTATTTCTTTAGGTTGACGAATGTCTTTGGGTAGTATGCAGGTAGTCCCTGACTTACAACATATTTGATTTATGATGAACCGCACTTATGACCATCTGTTTTCTTGTAGATCTTATCGTTAGTAATGTGTTCTACATACAATGTTGCAGCTCGTAATTTGCTGATATTATCATTCTCAAATGTTAACTTGCAGATGTTCAATGTCATGATTTACTGTTCAAAACACTGCCGTATAGCAAGCAATAATCAAAACTAAAAAAAGAAAAAAAAGAGGTATTTGACTTATGTCAGAACCTACTTACTACAGAGTTGTCAGAATAGAACTCTTATAAGTCGAGAACTACCTGTATACGATTTGTATAGCACTTGGCAATCTATCAAGTGAATTCTTCTAGGGTGAATATCACAGAAAGGAAGTATTGGGGGCTAGTTAAGATTCTGGAGCCAGATTAAACACTTATTAGCTATGTGACCTTGCCTAAGTTACTTAGCCACTCTGTGTCACAGTTTCCTCATTTGCCAAACAACAGTTAAAGAATACCTACTTTATAGAGCTGTTGTTGGAATTAATTAAATAAACGTAAATGTACTTAAAACAGTGCCTAGCACATAGTAAACCCTATGTATATTATTATATTATTTCAAATATTTTAGTTACTAACCTACATAGCCTAGCTGGTACCTTGTTATTGTTGTTGGGTGCCATCAAGTCAATTCCTACTTGGAGTGACCCCATGTGACAAAGTAGAACTACCTTATAGGATTTTCTTGGCTGTAATCTTTATGTAAGCATCGCCAGCCATGCGTTTACCCATGCTTTTTTAATCCTGGACGTCTTTATTAGATGGTCAACTTCATTTCTTGTACCCATGGTTAAGACCAAGGGCCTCTTCTGCTTTCCCTTGTCCTTTGCATGGTTCAAGTCCTCCTCAGGTGGTGAGACCCTCCTTCCTGGTGCCAGCCACAGGTTTGAGATAAAAGATTAAACTATAGTCAAGGTGAGGATGGCTATGTAAACTTTTTTTTTTCCAGACATGGAAATCACTGTCCAATATTCCTCCCCATCCGTGAGCCCCACAGCCTCTCCTCACAGGGGTAATGGTGATTTGATAAGACCTCCTGCCCCAAACACTATTTTGTCTCCTCACTCCACGTGACCCTATTCCCATACATGGGCAATAAACAGACCAAAAATATGTGGCTTATGATGTTTTTCTGTATGAGAAAGGAGGAAGAGGGAAGCTGGGGACAGTACTCCTCCTGTGTGAACTTTTGTCCTCTGAACTGGTATGACTGGTAAGCCCTCCCTCATCAGCCATTGTAAAAATGGTGTGGTGAAGGCTATCTGACCTCCTCTAACTTCCCAAGAGGGGAGAAGAATCAAAATCAACAGCATCAACCACCCAAGGCTGATTCCTATGAGGTGGAGGTCAGACATACCTCCTCTGGCCAACGTTTTTACCAATTCTGACATCAACCATCCCTCCCACAGCACTTTGCTACGTCTCTGCTGGGTTTGATAATTCATTGCAATGGCCACACAGAACTCACAGACAATATTCACAGTTATGGGGTTTATTAGGGAAGTAACAGGTTACAATTTAGGATCAAGAAACAACTTAGGATACAGTTCTTCCATCAGGGCAGCCTCTTCCCAGCTGTGCACTCTGGCAGGCCCCTTTCTGACCCTTGGCCCCTTGCCCTGACCTCTGCCCTGGTTGGCAAGTGTTACAAAGCTCTTTCAGCTCTGCTGATAAGTGCCCAGAGGCACCTCCCCAACCCCCCTACTCCGCCAGTAAGCCTCAACCTGAAGGTGCTTAGCTCTTTTGCTCAGTTGGTTGGCTCCGCCAATAAGTGCCCAGAGGCACCCTACTCAGCCAGCAAGCCTCCTGCCCGAAGGCCCTCAGCTCTCTTGCTCCATTAGTCTGTGAGGCTAACTCTGCCAAGTGCCCAGAGACACTCTACTTTGCAAAAAAGTCTCCTGCCCGAAGGCACTCAGCTTTCTCACTCCAATGGGCAGGAAAGCCCATGGTGCTCTTTCCTGAGAATCTCTTGCCAGTCTCCTGCTGGTCTCCTGGTTCTGCTGTCTCTGCTACTGCAGTTTCTCTGCTGCTGCTTCTCGTCATCTCTGGTGTTACAGCTCTGTCTCTCTAGGAGGTTCTCAGCACAGGGACTCCCGGTCCAAAGGATGCTCTCTGCTCCCAGCTCTTCTTGGTGGTGCTGAGGTTCCCCCCTTCCCTCCTCCAGAGTGGCTCATTTTAAGCCTAACAGGATGGCAAAACTGACCAATCCTCTTGTTAGGGTTCCATACACCTTATTTGCATGGTCCCACCCCCACAAGGATGCCATGTACCTTATTTACATTATTAGAGAATTATCTAATCCCCTTGGTGGGCCACAAGCACCACATTTGCATAGTCCCACCCAGTCATTTGGTGGGAGTCTCAAAGACTATGGCTAGAAGGCTGATATTAAGTAATTCACTGCATTGCAGCCATGGTGTCTCCTGTCTACTGGAACGGGGCTCTCAGGACCACTCACTCTTATCCTCAGGTAGCTTTGCCCACTGGTCAGAGAGGAGGGTTTTGCTTTCTCCCTTCTCGGCACTGGCTCCTATAGCTGTTACGTTTTCCCCTCCTGGGTCCATCCCCCTCCTGACGCTCAACATACACATGCTCCATTTTCACAACTCTTCGACATCTACATAGCACAGGCTTCTCTTACAATCTACCCTGACCATTGTTTTTCACAATCAAATGCATACTTACATAATATACTTAATAGAAAAAGGTTTCATTAAATAGCATTTATTCTTAGTACTACAGAGCATTTTGGTATTTTTTATTCTGTTCTTTTTAATTTTTAAAAATGCTGGCTGAATACTAAAGTAGTTATGAGCAAAATGACATGAATCCTGGGATTTGCTCTAAAGTATATCAGTCAAAAGTATAGCAATAACAAATTGGTAGGAACAGATGAACATGATTGGCAAATGTTGATAATTGTTGAAGCTGGGTGATAGGTACATGAATATTAATACTATTAAAAACTGTTTTGGACATTGCCTATGGGAATGTAACTTTATATAATCCCTTTGGAGAACGATTTGGCAATATCTAGTACAGGCAGTCTCCAATTTATGCCGTATTCTAGTTACCATGAACTGAAGTTATGACCATCAGTGTATCTGGAGTATTGCATCTTTCTGGGAGGAAGTTACAGGAAAATGCATGCAGAGGATATGGAAAAAATTGCTGAGTTAAGTGAACATTCCATTCCAAACATTTGATCAGGATAATATGATGGAAGAGATCTGTGGAAAAATTGTCTATATAACAAGAACACTGAGTTTAGAACTTGATATTGCTGATATGGAACAGCTCATAGATTACCAAGAAAGGGAATCGACCGATCAGGACTTAATGGATATTGAAGAGGAAAGAAATGCTGAAGAAAAAAGAAATAATGAGGAAGAAGAAGGAGAGAAGTTGTCAAAAAATTTTACAGTGAAAGATTAGCTGGAGTTTTTTCCTAAACTAAATCAGAGGCTTCCGTTGCTTGAAAACATGTACCCAAATGCTGATTGCTTTGCTAAAGTCAATAGGCAGATTCAGGAAGTAGTGAGATGTCACCATGAAATATATGAAGAAAAAAAGAAAAGGACCATACAGACAACTCTCACTAATTTTTTGACTGGAAATGCCATCCCCATTCCCAGGGGTAATCCAGATAATCCAGAAGCTTCCCCAAGTGGAGTTACTACCACAACTGATAAAATGCCAATGTCATCCAACTCTTCTTCATTGTCAGAGTAAATTTTTATGACTTGTGTATTTTTTATGTATTAATATGTATCTGTAAATTTATATGTAATGTTCCAACCCCAAAGACAAATAAAGATCGGATATAAAGATACTGATTATAAAAGACAATAATAGTGAAAATTTTTTAAAAAGAGGTATTCAACAGAATCCCATCATAAATCAGGGACTACCTGTAATTTTGATGAGACACATTCTCTTAAGCCCAGCATTGCCACTGCTGGTACTGCATCCTAAAGAAAGTCACATGTATACACAAGAATTTAATGAACGAGGAAGTCATTGGTAGTATTGTTTATAGTAGCAAAAAGAAAAAGGAAACAACCCAAATATTCTCCAAAAAGAAACTAGATGAATTGTGGTATATTCATAAAATACATTATCCTGTGACATGCTAACTACAGCAGTGACAGGACTAGTATACCACCATGGATTAATCCCACAAAGAATGTTAAGAAAAAAGGCAAGTCACAGAAGAATATACACATAGCATGTAATGATAAAAAACATTCACAACTAAACAATATATTAAGGTGAAGTATAATGTAGTAAAAATAGAAAGAAATGCATAGGATTGCTCAGTACCAAATTCAAGAAAGTAGTTACCTGGGATACAAGAAAGCTCGTATAATTTTTCATATTTTTTTGTATGCCTGAAATATTTCTTAATAACTTAAAAACATGGCTTGGGACCTGTGAATCCCAAAGGGCTGAGTAAAAGCAAAAGCTAAACCACCCCCCAGGGACACTTCCATACTCTGAAGCTTATGCTTGTAACTCGCTGAGAAGACAACCGTGTAGAAGATGAGTCAGATTCAAAAACACAGGGGAATCCACCCCCACGGGAGCAAGTCAGCATACAAAACAACAGGTGACTTTACAGCTAAGAAACTCAGATAACAGAGCACCCTCCAAGAGCAAACAGTAGGAAGGCGGATGTTCAAAGAGCTAAAGGAAAGTATTTAATCCATATTGAAGGAACAGCACATTATAAAGAAAAAGCAGGTGTATTTGAAAAGGAAACAGGAAGAAATTCAAGAATTGAAATAAAAAAATAAATACATATGTATTACATGTATAGACAGCTTAAACAACAGACCAGACACGACTGAATAGAGAATTAGTGAGTTGGGAGAAGAAATTACCCATCGTGTGGAGATGAGAAATCAGAGATAAATAATATGAAAAGGAGGTTATGAAACACGAAGAGTGGAATGAGATGCTTCAACCACCAGGCAATGCTTATTTAGAGATGTTGTCACCATGCTGGTTATTTATGATGCTGCAGCCAGAACAACTGCGGGCGCCATCTTTAGCTCTGTCCTTTGGCAGATGGGGGAAGTCTGGCTTTGAGCAGCTCTGGCCCCTCTGTTTGTTTATTACAGTACTTTCCTTTCTGTTAACATCCCACTTTCCCATTATTGTCTTTTGATTGTTATTTCCCAAAGAATAAGGAAACAGAGATTACTATAAAGGTTAAAGTACCTGCTGGCTCTTAAAATGTTAAATTCTTTTCCCTCCAGTCAGGTGAGCCACAGATAAACATGGTTCAGTTCTAGGCTGGCTATTGCCAGTCATTAAACCATTAAATTCTAGAGAATGTAGTAGATAAGGATGTCAGCCAATAATCCCTAGTTATATGTTGATGTTGGTAATAAACCTGGAGGTGGGAACTATCTCTACAGGGCCTTGCAATAGTGGCAGGTACCGCCCTGGTTCAGGGAGGCCCCCCCAACCCCACCCAGCCCCGTTCCCAGCATCTGGAATGGCTGGGTGCCACGTCGTGACGATTTCTCCTGTAGGAGGCTGGGCAAGCACAAATATTGTATGATCCTGTGGGCTATAGTTAGCAGGTTTGATTTTTTTAAACATTGCATTAAAATATTATTTAATTCCTGAGTTTTTTTGTTGGCCCCTTATTTCATGTCCCAGGCGAGTGCCTCACTCAAGTCCTGCTTTGTGGGGCATGGGGAGGGCTCTTATTTAACTTCCAACCCTTCTCAGGCCCTAGCTTTGTCTCCTGACCTGAAACATGTGATCCATTGAAACCCTGATTTAGGCCAATGCCCCTGGGGCTAATACCAGCTCTGGGTTTACATGCTTTTCTGGATTCTTGCTATTATTTACGGTCTTTGAGGATTTCCCTTACTCTCCTGCCAGCTTAGCCTTGCCCTAAAAATGTGTTTTAAAAAGTATTCTGTCTAGAATATCAGGAAGGAGAAGATCTGTCCTTTCATTGCAGTAATTTGAATATAGGCTTTTTTTTTTTTTTTTTTTGGTCAAGAAGGAGTGTAAATTTCTGCCTCGAGTATTGTCCTTTTTTGAAGAACTATCTATATGGGATCAAATTGACAACAGCAACTCAAAGGGTTAGATAGGAAATTTAGGGGGTAGTGAGTTTATGTTAATGGGAGAGGAACAAATTGGAAAAGGAGAGTAAGAATGTGTGCACAACTGGAAGAATGTAATCACTGCATTGAATTGTACATGTATAAACTGTTGAATTGGTTGTGATCATTAAGGTTGTGTGTCATCTTGGCTGGGCCATGATTCTCAGTGGTTTGGCAGTTATCATATGGTTTGGTAGTCGTATGACTGATGATGTGATCGCTTCCATGATGAGATTTGATATAATGTGATCACTTCCATGATGGGATCTGCTGTGAGCAGCCAATCAGTCGAAAGGGAGTTTCCTTGGGAGTGTGGCCTGCATCCAATATAGGTGGACTTCCTGGCAAGGCTCGTGGGCTTTTCCTTGCTCTGAATCCTGCAGCTGGCTCCTGCTCATCTGACCTCTGGCTCTTGGGACTTGAGCTAGCAGTTTACCTACCTTCTTGCCTGCTGATCTTGGGATTCATCCATCTTTGCAGCCTGTGAGCAAGAGTCCTGCTGTCTGACCTGTGGACCTTGAGTTCACCAGCCTATGGCTACGTGAATCAGGAGAAACCTCCAGCCTGACTCACGGACTTGGGACATTCCAGTCTTTACAACCATGTGAGCCATTTCCTTAATATAGATCTCTCTCTATATTTATACACTTTATTGGTTTTACTTCTCTAGAGAACCCAGCCTAAGACATTGGTCTTGCTGTGTATATTTTCAACAACAACAAAAATAAAATAAATTATATATTAAAAAAAGAAGTATAAGCCTTTGTCCTAGATCTTCTTTGTAAACCCCTTTGTGTGTGTGTGGGTGGTAGGGGGAGGGCAAAGAAACCTCCTCCTACTCCTTCCTGGTATTAAAACAAAAATCATATTAAGCCAATAATAGAAATTGATTGAAATTTATTTAATATACAATTTGCAAATTGGGGTAATATACTACCAAAACAAAAAAAACTTACTGCTGTTGAGTGGATTCCAACTCATAGTGACCATATAGGATAGAGTAGAACTGCCCCATAAGGTTTCCAAGGCTGTAATCTCTATGGAAGCCGGCTGCCACATCTTTCTCCTGAGGAGCAGCTGGTGGGCTTGAACCACTAACCTTTCAGTTAGCAGCCAAGTTCTTTAAAACTGTGCCACCGTGGCTCCTACCATTTGACTAGGGAATCAGAAATGTTCCGAAGATGAAAGAACTTCCAAAGATTTTTATATCTCATGTTATAGACATTGCCATGGAAACAGGGCCAGAACAGTGTGTTTATATAATAACAATTTACCCTAAAACACAGCTTCTAGTCTGACCTTGGAGATTCTGACCACACATTGATAACTTTTCAAAAGCCCCAATGCCTAAGGCAAAATAGTCTTACTAAGTTACTTACTAGGCTATTGTGTGACTTCAAGGTGACTTTAGGAAACCAGTTTTCTCAAGCCTCAAGGTTCAAAAGAAGCTCTCAGGGCAACAGCCTGGGTGGGTCACTCCAACTTCACGGAGCCCAGAAATCTGGATTCCAGTAGAAGTAAACTCCATTTCTCAATTTGGTAATGACTTTTGGTTATGAGGGCTACATTAGTTAATTCATGTATATGGTGCCTGGTCCCTGGTATTTGCTGCTTCGTCAATATTAGTTGTTACTATCGCCTTTGCTCAAGGCAGCTGGATAAGACACCCAGAGCCTAGAACCAGAGCAATTCTAAGCAAAGGGCTGGGGGAGGGGGAGGAGTGTGTGTGATGGGGAGGAGGGCCTGAGCTAGAGCACTGGGAGGCTTCATGCTAGAATTTGGCTGTTGACCCATGGTGGCTTTCACCAGGCTGTGGTTTCAAAGTCCACTTCATCCCACTTTACAAATAAGCGCTATGTTGTTGTATTTTTGTGTTCCATCAAGCAGATTCCGACTCATAGCAACCCTATAGGACAGAGTACTACTGCTCCATAGGGTTTTATAGGCTGTAATCTTTACAGGAAGGAGCCCTCGTGGCACAGTGGTTAAGCCCTTGGCTGCTAACTGAAAAGTTGGCAGTTCAAACCCACCAGCCGCTCTGCAGAAGAAAGATGTGACACTCTGCTTCCTTAAGGATTATAGCTTTGGGAACCCTATGCGGCAGTTCTTTTCTGTCCTATAGGGTTGCTACGAGTTGGAATTGACTTGGGCAGCAACTGTTTTTTTTAATCTTTACAGGAGCAGATCGCCAGGTATTTTCTCCTGTGGAGCCAGTGAGGGGTTTCAAACCACAGGTTTCCACCTTTTGGTTAGCAGCCCCTTAACCATTGTGCCACCAGGGCTCCTTATAAGCGTTATGCCTTCCTCTTTACAATCTCTCTAAGCAGAGGATTCTTGGCTATGAAAAAGGAACAATGTCACTTTCTCACAAGCCTCCTGCCACCTCTACTTCTCCAGGCAGACAGCCATAGTATCATTTCCCCTTTCTTCTACTTCTTGTTGTTGTTTGCTATCAAGTTGATTCCAACTCCTGGCAACCCCATGTATGCAGAGTAGAACTGCCTCATAGAGTTTTCAAGATTGTGACCTTTCAGAAGCAGATCACCAGGCCTGTCTTCTGAGATGCCTCTGGGTGGGTTTGAACCACCAACCTTTCAGCTAGTAGTCGAGTGCTTAACAGTTTGCACCACCTACGGGCTCCTTTTTCTTCTACTATTTCTGATAAACTTGTCAACAAGACTTTGTCAGATGTGCAATATTTAGTGGTATTAGACATGCAGCAAATATCCCAGTTGCTGAAGATGCCACCCCTAACCATTCTCCCTTGCTTCATATCTGTTTAGTGATCTTAGGAGATCCCCACAATCACAGCACCTGCATTTCCCCATTCATCTTCCCTCAGCTGTTCTCCTGCTGCGTCTTCCTTCAGGCCCATGCGTTCTGCCTCCAAATGGGTCTGCTGTGTGGTAACGATGCACTTCACTGACCAAAGCCGAGTATATCACCTTACTCTGAGAACTGGCAATTAAAGGAGGAAATTAAGCATTCATTCTGCCCTTCCTATACAAACTGTGTTTCAGGGCAATCAAATAGCCTTGATGAAGGAAAGCTCTTCTTTTCAGAAGAATTCCAGCTAACAAATGAATTTTAAAATCACCATTTTACACCCCTGGAGAAAAAAATTTATTTAGGCAAACATCATCCATGATGAAACTGTCTGTTGAAAGGTTGATGAAAGAACTTTCCAAGGCAGGGGTCAGACTGTGGCCATCTGAACCTGCTGCTCAAGCTCAGCTTTACTCAGAGAGGGACAAGCAGATAGTATGTGTCTTCCGTTGGCATACAATAGGAAGCACCCGATACCTATGAAGGAAGCTTGTCCCCCCAAAACAAAATCTGAGTCCAATCAGACCTTCAGAGTTTTGATAACTGGAAAAACAAAGAATGGAGGGAAAAGTTCAAAAGCACCCTGAGGAAGCAAAAAGCAAATCCAGAGAGTGGAACGTTTCATAGGACAAATGACCTTGTTTCCGAATAAATGGCATTTAAAAAAAGAAAAAAAAAGAGGAGAGGAGGTGACACTTCTATAGAAAAGAGATTTAAGAGACAACATCACTATGTAATATGCAGATTTTCTTTGGATCCTGATTTGAACAAATCAACTGTAAATAAGATATTTTTGAGATATTTGGTAAACTTTGAATATTGGCTAAGTATTAGATACCACAGAATTATTGCTAATTTTTTCGGCTGTGCATGGCATCATGGTCATATAATAGAATGTTCTTTTTTTATTATTATAGCTGAACTAGAGCAATAGTTTTTTTTCTTAAATTTTATTTATTTTGTTGTTGTTGAGAATATACACAGCAAAAAATACACCAATTCAACAATTTCTACATGTACAATTTAGTGACACTAATTACATTTTTCGAGTTGTGCAACCATTCTCATTCTTCTTTTCTGAGTTGTTCCTCCTTCATGAACATAAGGTTCCCATCCAATCTTTCGAGTGGCTGTTGTCAATTTCATCCCATATATAGTTTTTAAAAGAGCATAATGCTCAAGGCAGACCTTTTATACTAGTTAAGCTAAACTACTGTTTGGTTTTAAGATGATTTCAGGGGATATTTTTGGTTTAAGTTTTAAAGATTATCTCAAGGCAGCAGTTTCAGGGATTCATCCACCCTCCATGGCTCCAGAGAGTCTAGAGTCCATGAGAATTTTAAATTATGTTCTACATTTTCCCCCTTTTGATCAGGATTCTCCTATGGAACCTTCCATCAAAATGTTCAGTGATGGTAGCCGGGCACCATCCAGTTCTGGTCTCATGGCAAAGGAGGCAGTTGTTCATGGAGGCAATTAGCTACACATTCCGTATCCTCCTCCTATTTCTGTTCTGTTCTCCTTCTTAGGTTGCTCCAGATGAATAAAGCCCAATTGTTGTGCCTTGGATGGCTGCTTGCAAGCTTTTAAGACCCCACGCACTATTCAATGAACAAGGAGGTAGAACCGAAGCACTGAACACGTTGTTAGGCAAATTAAGCCAATTCAATGCCCCATGAAACCATGGCCCTGAACCTCCAAACCAAGGAACCAAATCCCATGAGGTTTTTGGTTGTACATAAGCAGCCTCAGCATCTACTTTTTTTTGGTCATTTTTGTAAATTTATCTATTACACACTTTTTTCAATTTTTTTACAGGTGTACAACTTATTGACAGCAATTATAATATAGTAGGCTGTGCAACCCTACCCTTAATGTGATTTTCCATCACTGTTAACCTCCCACTTTCCCCCTCCCTCCCTCCTGCCCCTGGTAACTACTAATAAACTTTGGTCTCTATATTTGCCTTTTCTTGTGTTTTTATATAAGTGAGGTCATACAAAATTTTCCTTTCATGATTGGCTTATTTCGCTCAGCATAAAGTTTTCAGGCTCCATCCGTACTGTAGCATGTATCAAGACTTCATTTCTCCTACTGGTTGAGTAGTACACCACTGTATGTATTATCACATTTTGTTTATCCATTCATCTGTTGATGGGCATTTAGGTTTTTTTCCACCTTTTGGCTATTGTGAATAGTGCTGCAATGAACATTGGTGTACAAGTCTCTTTTTGAGTCTCTGTTTTCAAGTGTTTTGGGTACACACCTAAGAGTGGAATTGCTGGGTCATATGGTAGTTCTATTTTTAGTTTTTTGAGTAACTGCCACACTATTTTCTACCATGGCTGTACCATTTTGCACTCCCATCAGCAACAGATGAGGGTTCCAATTTCCCCACATCCTCGCCATTTGTGAAGTTATTTTCTGCGTGTTTTTTTTTTTTTTTTAATCTTAGTCATCCTAAACCCAAAAAAACCCAAACTCATTGCCTTTGCGTCAATTCCAACTCATAGCGACCCTATAGGACAGAGTAGAACTGCCCCATAGGATTTCCAAAGAGCTGGTGGATTCAAACTGTGGACCTTTTGGTTAGCAGCTGAGTTCTTAACCACTGTGCCACTAGGGCTCCTCAGCCATCCTAGTGGAAGTGAAATGGTTTATCTCATTGTGGTTTTGATTTGCATCTCTCTGATGGCTAATGACGCTGAGCATCTTTTCACGTATTTGTTGGCCATTTGAATGTCCTCTTTGTTGAAATGTCTAAGTCCTTTGTCCATTTTGATTGGATTATTTGTCTTTTTGTTATCAAAGTTTTATATATATTTTGGTTATTAGATTCTTGTTGGATATATAGTTTCTGAAGATATTCTCCCTTGGTAGCTTGTCTTTTCACGTTTTTGGTAAAGTCTTTTGATGAATGAAAGCTTTTAATTTTTATGAGATGATTTTTTTTAAAGAGATACATACTTAGGAATG
Source organism: Trichechus manatus latirostris (assembly GCF_000243295.1). Classification (NCBI taxonomy): domain Eukaryota; kingdom Metazoa; phylum Chordata; class Mammalia; order Sirenia; family Trichechidae; genus Trichechus; species Trichechus manatus. The sequence continues at coordinate 358,564 of NW_004444263.1, forward strand.
TAGGGGTGAAGTATCATGAGGCCTGGGATTAGTTTTAAAATACTTCAGCAAAGGAAATAAAAAGAAAAAAAGGAACGGAAGATACAAATGTGGCAACATCTTGATAACTACAGAAGGTAAGTGTTGGATACATGGGGTTCGTTATACTATTTACTACTTTTGTGTGTTTTTTCAAATGTCTGTAACAAGAAAAATTAAGTATTACATTATTGACCACAAATTCCGGAAAAAAATATTTAAAAATTATACCACGTAAATATACATGTAACAAAACATTGGCCATTTCAGCATTCTTCACATGTACATTCAGTGACACTGTTTATCATGTTGTGCAACCATCACCATTATCGGTTTCCACATTTTCATCATCCTTAACAGAAGCTCAGTGTTCCCTAAGCAATGACTTTCCCCTTTTCCCCTCCCTCCTGCCTGCCCCTTGTAACCACTAATAGACTTTTGTCTCTATACACTTGCCTATTGTAGATATTTCATATAAGTGGGATCATACAGTATCTGTGCTTTTGTGACCCTGAAAACATTATGCTGAGTAAAGTAAGGTACTGAGAACATTGTAACATGTATTAGAATTTTATCTCTCTTTTTGGCTAAGTAATGTTCCATTGTATGTATGTACTACATTTTGTTTATCCATTTGTTGATGGACATTTAGGCAGTTTCCACCTTTTGGCTATTGTGAATAGTGCTGTAATTAACACTGGGGTACAAGTATCTATTTGCGTTCCTCTTCCAATTTTTTTTTGGTATATACCTAGGAGTGCAATTGCTGGATCATATGGTAATTCTATGTTTAATTTTTTGAGGAACCACCAAACTTTTCCACACTATTTTAAAATTCCACCAGCAATGGACGAGGGTTTCAATTTCTCTACATCCTCACCACCCCTTGTTTTCCGTTTTTTAAATCACAGCCATCTTAGTGGGTGTAAAGTGTATCTCATTGTGGTTTTGATTTGCATCTTCCTAATGATTAATGATGGTGAGCATCTTTTTATGTGCTTGTTGGTCATCTGTATATCTTCTTTGGTGAAATGTCTATTCAAGACCTTTGCCCATTTTAAAATCGGGCTGTCCTTTTGTTAAGTTCTAAGAGTTCTTTATTCTGGATATTAAACTCTTATCTGATATCAGGCTTTCAAAAATTTTCTCACAAACTGAGAACAAAACTTTTTAATTTTGATGAGGTTCCATTTATCTATTTTGTGTTTTGTTGCTTATATTTTGGTGTCATAGCTAAGATTCCATTACTAAAAACTAGGTCCCAAAACATTACTCCTATGTTTTCTTCTAAGAGTTTTATGGTTTCATTTAGACTTTTGATTCATTATGAGTTAGTTTTCTATATGATGTGAAGTATCGGTCCAGATTCACTATTTTGCTTTTGGAAATCCAGGTGTCCCAGCATCATTTATTGAAGCAACACTTCTCTCCCCATTGGACGGATGTAGCACCCATATTGAAAATCAATTGACCATAGGTGTACGGGTTTATTTCTGGACTCTCAATTCTATTCCATTGGTCTATCTGTCTATCATACCAGAACCAGACTGTTATGATTACTGAAGCTTTGCAGTATGTTTTGAGATCAGGAAGAGTGAGTCCTCCTACTTTGTTCTTTTTCAAGATTGCTTTGAGTTGCTATGAGTTGGAATCAACTCGATGGCAATGGGTTTGGTTTGACTATTTGGGACCCCTTGCCACTCCATATCAATTTGAGGATTGGTTTTTCCATTTCTGCAATGATAGCTGTTGGAATTTTGATGGATATCGCTGAGGAAAATTTTAAACATCTTGTGGAGTTTCCCTTCCTACTCCTTACTACACTCATGAAGATCAATCTGTGTTTCTGTGAGAAGACGGAATCTCAAAGAGAAAGGAGGATTTCATTTGTCAAGGTCCAATTTTCATTTGGCAATATGTTTCATAGGCAATAAGCACACCAGCTCCCTCCCCACAACTCATTCCCTCTCTCACAAGTGTATTTCAGAAAATAAACATGAAGACGTGCATCGACAGAACCACAGAGCCTCTACAAATGTTCGTTCTCTTTCATTAAAAATTTTTTAAGTTACATTGATGCACAAATAGTAACAGGGGAGGGGTGACACTTAGTTCCTTACCCTGAAACCAAATATCCTGAGCCTCTGGGACTCCCTTCTCCAATGCCAGTCACTTCCTCCACCCCCAAAGAGGAAGCTCTGCCTACTCAATTCTGAGGTCACATTTATTAAATTCTACAGGCCCACCTAGGCCCCACTTCCACTTCGCCCAAGAAAAGGACCAATCACTGTCCTAGGAGGGCAGAGAGGGTAAAGGAACCACATGCAGGGCTGTGGAAAGGAAGTGCTTCCAGTTGAGGGTGGGACTTCCTGTGTGAGAAGAGGAAGTCAGGCTTTTCATTTTAACAGTCACTTCCCTGTCAAAGAACAGGTGATTCTGCAAAAGGATTGAGTCTAAAGGAAGGTGGAACTACCTTTTAGGTACCCCCCAGCAGATCCCTCTATAGACCCATGGTCTTTAAGGCTGAGTCCAGGGCCTCTTACCCCTATGGCAGGAGTACAGCTCAGAAAATCCCATAGATGCTGACCTTGGCCAGGGAGATGCCCTCTGTGCACTGGTACCGGCCTTTCTCATACAGGACGTAGAGCTGGGGAGCCTGGCCCTCCCCACTCATGCTGCCCTCCAGGACTGCCAAGGAGGAGTAGCCACTGGGCCCTGGCCATAGCTGGAGTCTCTCTTTCTGCCATGAGGTACCATTGCTGAAGCTCCAGCGGAGGGTCAGGTTCACTCCTGGGGAGACAGCATAGTCAGGGAAAGGAGGGCCTTTGCCTAGACCCTCTCTGGGCACGGAGGCTCCCCCAACTGACCTCACCCATCAGGCACTTACGGAACTCTTGATGGGCTGGGTTGGAGAAGAAGACAATGCCGCTGTTGGTGGCTAAAGCTCCTGCAGCTACCACGGGGTCCACGAGCTCTTCGTCAAAGGTCACATCACGGGGCCGCAGTGTGTCACAGGCGTCATAGCTGCGGAGGATCATTCGGCAGTGGCAGTGGTAGTTGTTCTGGTTCCGGGCATTGATGATGACGGAGCCATCAGGGAGCTCATAGGGCTGAGGGGAGAGACCAGGGTCTCAGGGGAACCTCGGAGGAGGAGAAAGGGCAAATGCCTCTGTCTCTGAGGGGAACAAGGCTAGGAGGGACAGAGCTGGGCAGCCAGGCCCTGTGTCTGGAGGGAAATGGTGCTCTTGAAGACAGGGCAGGAAGAGTGGATGGGAACAACCAGGGACCCTGACCTGGCACTCATCAGGACTGAAATCATGCTCCTGCTTGGGCTGGCCATAGGGGATGCCAGTGACCCCACTCCCGTAGCGCCAGGAAGCACCGTGGTCATCGCTGAGGAGGCAGAAGACCCCATCCCGCTCTAGCGTCCCATGGCCACACACGATAAGCCGGCCCTTCCACGGCTCCCGCTGTTTCTGTGGAAAGGGGAGTTGGGTGTCACAGGAGACACTGCAAGGGCCCCAAGGCAGAGAAGGGGTGCCCACACCACCTGGAACCTACCACCTCCCATATGTGAGGACATGTCTGGTCCCCTTCAGTCCTGCCCTTGCTCACTGAGGATCCCAGGAGGATCCCACAAACACCTACTGCTGGAATTAAGAGGCTCTTTTTCAGAATAATCTTCTTCAGGACATCCAAGGTATACAGCTGGACAGGGTGTGCAGCCTACAAGGGGACTCAGGCAAGAGGGTACATGGGAGCTTAAACCCAACCTGTTCTCCTTGCCAAGCTCTGCACCATGGCGTAGGCTTGTGTCTGCCTAAAGAAAGGGGTGCATTTTTCTAATTTGTACCACACAAACTAGTACAGCCCTGGTGGCAACCCCCAAAAGAGAAGACAGTGGTAACATTCCATCTTTCCCTGGTAGGCTGTTCCTTCCAGGCTGTCCCCTTTTTCCACAGAATCCCACATGAGATGGAAAATCTGATGCCACAGGATCTTCTTCTTAGAAAGGAGTCAATTTTTTTGCAGAGGGAGGGAAGGAGTCCGTTTTGGGGCATCCCCCAGACTCTCCACAAAGCAGCTCCCGTACCCATCTCCCAGGACAGACACCTGAATGCCAGAACCTGGTCCAGGGGCAAACATCTCAGTGCCGATGTCCAGGGAGAGGTTCTGGGGTTTGCTCCAGGAAAGGCCATCGTCCTTGCTCCACACCAACATGGTGGAGGCCACCTGGCAGCCGAACTTGTGAGCACAGAGGGAGTAGAAAAGGAACACCACTCCTGTCTCAGCATCGCTCACCACTGCCCCCAGGTTCAGCCCATCAGGGGTCTCCCCATCATCTATGATGAACTCTGTTGGGGACCACGTGCTGCCTGAAGAAAAAAGGGAAGACACCCAGGGTGAGTACTCAGGAGGTACCCTTTCTCTCCCCAAATCATTGCTGTTGAGTCAATTCTGATTCATTATGATCCCATGTGTGCAGAGTAGAACTGTGCTCCATAGGGTTTTCATGGCTGTGAACTTTCGGAAGCAGATTGCTGGGCCTTTCTTTGAGGTACCTCTGGGTGGGTTCAAATCACCAATCTTTCAGTTAGTAGCTGAACACTTAATCATTTGTGCCACCCAGGGAATCTTACTTTCCACCACATCCTGAGCTCCTTTGTATTCCTCAAATACTCTTCCTTGGGGCCTCTGCACAGACTGTAACCTGTCTAGTCACTCTTCCTCCACAAGGCTCACTGTCACCTCCTTTGAGTCTTTGCTCAAATGTCACCTACTTAAAATCGCAATCCCTCAAACGCCAGCATTCCTCATACCTCCTACTGTTTTGTCTCCATTGCATTTATCACCTTCCAACACAAAAATAAACTTTATTATGTTGATTGTCTGTTTCTCCCCAATATAAAATAAGCCCTGTGAGGAGAGGGATTTTTGGTTTGTTTCGTTCATGGCTGTATTCATTGAGGAATTGCTGGGTGGTGCAAATGCTTACCAAGCTTGGCTGCTACCTGAAAAGTTGGAGGTTTGAGTCCACCAAGAGGTAATCTGCGTCGGAAAAATTAGCCATTGAGAACCTTATGGAGCACAGTTCTACTGTGACACACGTGGGGTCACCACGAATCAGAGTTGACCAGACGGCAACTGGTTTTGGTTTGGAGTCACAGAATCTAGAACACTGCCTGGTATATAGCAGATAACCAATAAACGTTGACTGAAGAAATGTTCAACTCCTTGGTAATCCTAATGTCTACATCCCTGCCCTGGGCACCTTCACTCCTTAGGCTCCTCTACCTCTTAGGGACCCAGGCCTCCAGCCCTCCAAGTTCCCCTATCCTAAGAGCCCTTGCAACCTACAGGCACCCCACCCAGGCAACCTACACCCGTTCTTGCCACCCAGGCGTCGTTATACCCTGGTCAATGGACCTCCGCAGAGCGATGAACTTGGCCCCCATATCTGACGCGGACATTTTTCGGGCCTCAGAGAAGGCGAGGAGAGTGCCCCGAGGAGTGGCGGTGATAAGCGGAATGCGGAAGGTGTCCACAGAGCCGATCTCCTTTCCGCTCACCCATAGCAGCTGCTCCATGGTCACCAACGGCTGCACCTGCGACGGAAGGAGTTTGTCGGTTCGGACAGACTTGTGAACTTGGGATGTGGGGGCGGATGGATAGCATCTCGGACTCAAGTTCCCCTGGGACAGGAAAGTGATGGGGATTCGGAGCAGGGGTGGGGTCCCAGAAGAAGAATGAGTAACCTAATGGAGACTTTGGAGCAAAACCGGGTCTCTGAGCCGGGAGGGGCGAGGAGGTAAGGAGTCCTCAGAGAGGGGACCCAAAAGAGGGGAGCGGGCTGGGAGCGGGGGGAGTGGTCTGGAGCGGAGAGGGGGGCTAAGTTGCCCGCGTTCCGGGGGACACCGGGCATAGACCGCCCGCTCGGGTCGGGGAAGGGGCTGAGTGGGGGGTGACTCACCAGACTGAAGTCGTCCTTCGCCCTGGCTCCGAATCCTGCCGGAGACAGCAGCAGCAGGAGGGTCGCGGCAAACACCTGAGCCGCAAAGTCTCTCCAGATCCCCAGCATCCGCGGTCCCCCGGGTCTACCCAGGAACGCTGTGCGCAGTAGCTCCACCGTCATTGCTCCCACGCGACGGCCGTAACACTAGCCCCCCGAGCTAGACAGGGGCTGGAGCCGGTGGCCTGACCCGGCCCTTTAAACCCGCCAGTGTCATCCACACAGACCGCTCCTCCCGCCGGCCCGGGGCCGAGCTTCCATGATTCTAATTGGCCTCACGTGCTACGGGCCCTCACGTGACCCTCCGGCGCCGCCGAACTCGCTTTTCAATTGGCCCCCTTGAAGCTCGAAGCGCGTGACCCGGAAGGAAGCTGACTGGCTGAGGTGAAGAGGCGCGTCACTCCATATGAGCCTTTTTATTGGTTGCGGCACCTAGGTCTTCTTTTAGGGGGCGGGTCCTAATTTAAAGAGCCAGGCGGGGAAAAAGGCGGCGCATCGTAGTGGAGGGAATAAGAAGTCTCAGACTTATTGAGAAAACAAAATATCAGTCTTTAATAAAATCTTTTTGCTACAAAATCGCAATCTGGAAGTCAGAGTGGGGCTGGGCGGCTGTACAGGCGGAGTGCAGCCCTGGGTCAGGGCAGGGCTGGGTCTTTTACTTCTTCCTCTTCTTGTCCGCCGGGGGCGCCTCGTTCTTCTTGCCCAGAATCTGCAGAAGGCCCTTGGACATGTAGTAGGGTCGGTCCAGAGAGCCATCGTTCCGCTCCAGGTCTTCCACTGAGCCGCAACATAGACCAGTCAGAGTGGACCCTCTAGGGGCCATTCCCACCCCAAGGAAAATCAGGGACGAGGAGACTGGGTGGTGAGTCCAGGCTTCACCACCACTGACTGGATTTTTGAGGGCACGTTTTGTAAGCTCAGTTCCTTATCTGTAAAGTCAGATCAGTAATATCTACTATACTTCCTAGTGGAGCTCTGGTGGCTTAGTGGTTTAAGCGTTTGGCTGCTAACCAAAATGGCTGGCAGTTTGAATCCATTAGTCGCTCCTTAGAAACCCTAAGGGGCAGTTCTACTCTGTCTTATAGGGTCACTATAAGTCGGAATCGACTCGACTGTAACGGTTTGGTTTTTTGGGGCTTCCTAGTGGCGCAGTGCTTGAGCATTTGGCTGCTAACCAAAAGGTCAGCGGTTCGAATCCACCAGCCGCTCCTTGGAAAACCTATGGGGCAGTTCTACTGTCCTATAGGGTTGCTGTAAGTCAGAATCGACTCCACCGCAATGGGTTTTTTTGTACTTCCTAGAGTGATGATAAAGATTAAGGGGGGAAATTCATGACAATTGCTCAGAGTCTGATACATACCAAGCCCTCAATAAATGAACACACCAAAAAAACAAGCCCATTGCCTCCGAATGGATTCCAACTCTTGGTGACTCCACGTGTTAGACTAGAACTGAGCTCCATAGAGTTTTCTTGGCTGTACTTTTTATGGGCAGTCCCTGTTTGGCGCAAACAGTTAAGCACTTGACTACTAGCCATGTGGTTGGCAGTTCGAACCCACCCAGGGGCGCCTAGGGAGACATCCCTGGCAATCTGCTTCTGAAAGGTCACAGCCTTGAAAACCCTATGCAGCAGTTCTATTCTGTACAAATGGGGTTGCTATGAGTTGGAATCTGCTCAATGGCAACTAACAATGACAACAATGATCTTTATGGAAGCAGATAGCCAGATCTTTCTTCCGTGGCACCAGTGGATGGATTCAAACCACTAATCTTTCTGTTAGTAGTCTGATACAAACTGCCACCCAAGGGACCTAAATGCACAGAATTGGGTAAGACATAACCCTCTCACTAGATCCACCAGCTGGGAAGTCTCTCTTGTTGTTAACTTGCAGCCTAGTTTGGCTAGAAGAGAGCAGAGGCATCTTCTCTAGAACGCTCTTTCCGGGGAGAACCCATCAGCCTGGGGCTCACTCGCTCCTTTCTTCCCCAATCCCATGGCCTGAGGATGTCAGAAGAGTCTCCCTCTGGCTTTTTTAACTGATGAGGTAGCAATTTCTAGAAGCACCAATTCCCCGTAAAAGCCTGAGTAGTCCCACACCTTGAGGGTTGGAGGAGGTGGTTGGGGTGTCACTCACAGAAACAGAGGAAGAGCGTGTCCACACACATGCTAAAAACACTGAAGAAACCACTGGCGATGAAGTAGGCCCCCAGGATGGAGGTCTGGAAGACACAAGGCTTGTTGGGGCTGCTGGGTTTCTTGGGGAAGGTGAGGGATAAGGCAGAGAGGGGGAGTCACTCACCATGATGGGCAGCCAGTAATAGTTGAGGTGGGGGTTCTCAAAGTCCTTACCCAGCCCCTGGATGCGGCCAGAGAAAAAGAAGAAGGACAGGACCCCTGTGGGAGAGGCCTGGAGGTCAGTGCTGCCCCTCCAAAGTCCCCACATCAGCTGCCCAGCACCCTGCCCTCTGCCCAGCACCCCTGTCCTCTGTCCCCAGAACCCCTGGCTCTGGCCCTCACCGACGCCTCCAACCACCAGCAGCTTCCCAAAGAACAGCAACAGGTCCGTGACTTTATCCAGGACGATCACCCTGTACCAGGATTGGGGGAGGTTGGGAGTGAGAAGCCTGGCAAGAGTAGGAGCAGAATCCGCTGCATAATTTGTGGGACCCAGTGAAAAATGAAAATTGTTCAGATTTCAAGAGGCAAACAATGAAGTATTAAACTAAGCCCAGGGCCCTTCTGAGGGGCACAGCTGAACACTCAAGAGTCTGGCTTGGATGGGAGAGCTGAGGAGGGGACCACGTGGGGGTTGCGGGCAGCCTGACCTGAGGATGTTCCGCATGAGCAGCATGAAGGCGTTTTTGGCTGAGATGCAGAAATTCTTCCCATAGACGGCGATCTGGGTGAAGTGGGAAGGTCAGAGTTACCTGAGGTGAGCCTGCCTGGGCTGGGGTCTGGGCCTGGGCCCAAGGGCACAAGAGCAAGGGGTTGCTCTTGCACTGCGGCTCACCATGATGTATGCGTTGCGGTTCAGGAACTTGATAAACTTCTCCAGACACCAGAGGCAGCACTTGAAGCAACACATGATGCAGCGGGCGACAGGGTTCTGGACTCCTGTGGGCAAGGGAGGCCTGTGTTTTCCCCAAGCCTCTGACAGACCCTCCCTAAGGCTCCAACTGCTCAACCTGGCCTTCCCCAACTCACCTCTCAGCTTGTGGTCAATGTATTCCAGAACAACCCGGGCCATCTGCACGAGGGTCAGGATGAGGGCTCCAAAGGCCAGAGACCCAGTGTGGTAACTGCAGAGGGAGTTGAGTGGTCAGAGGCAGCCTTGGGGTGCCCTGAGACCCTCACTTTCACAATTCCCACGCCCCCATCCCAGGCTTACTGAAGTGTACGGATGAAGGCAGCACCCAAGGGGAAGGTGGGGATGTCCCGAGGCTTGTTGAAGGCCCAGTAGAAGGAGGCAAAGGCCCCAGCCAGGACACACTGGCCCAGGGCAAGTACCCAGTTGAGAGTCCAGAAGAGTCCCAGGACTCCATAGATTTGCAGGTTGAAGAGGGTACGCTGTGCCAGGCCTGTGGACGAGTAGCCCTGGAAGATGCACATCAGCCCTGGACATGAGGAGTTCACCTGCCGGGCCTGGGAGGACAGAGTAGCCTTCAGAGATCTTGGTGTAGAGTTGTGGCCTCTGCCCATTCCCAGCCAGCTCCTGCCCCTCCCAGAGAAGAGGCAGGGAAGTAGCACCCCCTCTGAGCTGGGGGAGCCAGGAGTGTCCATCTCTGGGTTCAAACAGTGCCTATCGTGTGAATGTAGTTAACATCCTTCAGTCTCCCAATTGGCACAACAGCGCTCAGGCCATCTGGGAAAAGATGTAATGGTGTGTGTGAAGGCAGTGTGGCTAAGGAGCCTGGGACCAATGCCCTCCTCTGCCTCGCCTTCATGCAGCTGTCCCCCTGGAAGCCTGCAGAGCCTCCAGTCTGGGCTAGCTACCCTGCCTCTGAAATCACAGCACAGCCTCTGCAACTTCAACCAAAACACTTTCTAGCAAAATTGAACAAACTGGGTGTTAGATGACATTAAGAAATTATTGTTAATTTTGCTGAGTGTGATAATGGTACGAACTAGTTGCTGTCTAGATGATTCCAACTCATGGTGACCCCATGTGTTTCGGAGTAGAACTGCTCCATAGGGTTTTCAATGGCTGTGATCTTTCAGAAGTAGATCACCAGGTCTTTCTTCCGAGGTTCCTCTGGATGGATTCGAACTGCCAACCTTTCGGTTAGTAGCCAAGTGAGCTCTTAATGGTTTAGTGGTTGTTTTCAAAATGTCCTTATCTGTTGAGATCATCCTGATGTATTTACAGGGGAAATGACATGATGCTACAATTTGCTTTAGAAAACTTCAGGAAGAAAATTTGCAGGTGGGGAGTAGGAAGATAGAGGAAACAAGAATGGCAGAAAGTTGAGGGTTGTGGAATCTGGGTGATGGGTACAGGGATTCACTGTACTATTCTACTTTCGGGTGTGTTGGAAAATTTCCATAATAAAAAGTCAAAACACACAGATAGAAAAAAACCCTTTCCAGCAAATGTGACAAAAATCTCAGTATATGTTAACACTTTATAATAATAAAATGAACAAACCACTTTCTACTTTGCATGTAAGTATGGGTTTGTATCCACTGCTGGATCATGAGTAAGTTGAAAGCAAGAACCAGGTCATGCTGGGCTTTGCATACCCTGTGACCGGCACGTAGTAGGTCCTCCGTCAATGTAACCAAGCCTCCCTTTCCTTTTATGTAGAGTGGGATTGATGCCTGTTGGCCCAGCCCATGGTGCCAGCTCAGAAGAGGCTTGGAGGACAGTAAATTCCCAGTAGGCCAGGGTTCTGGACAGTGCCCCGGCCACCTCACTGGGCGGCATTTCTGGAAGCAGCTTCACCCCAGGGAGTACCCATATGTTTATTGGCTAGGCTGCTAGGGACTGTGTTCCCAGGGAGAAAGGCTTAAAAACAAACAAACAAACCCAACCACAAGTTATCAAATGCTTATCTGGTGCCAGGTATTATACTAAACACTTTATGTTTGTAATGTGTCACTTCATTTTCTCAGCTGCCCTGTGGGACAAATATTATAATGACCTCCATTTAACAGATGAGTGGACTGAGACTCAGAAGGCAGAGGAACAAGGTACCTCAAGGTGAGGAATGTCCTGGAGAGGGGTGGAATAAGTTCTGGTCTCCAGCTTCCCCAGGGCCTGGCCCTGCCCTTGGGCTCACCTTGCCTCTTCCCAGCCTCAGTTTCTTTCTCTTTATAATGGATGAGCTTGGGAGTACTAGATCAAGAGTCAGTGGCACTCCCTTTTTGGCTCTGCTGGGGGTGGCTGTGTGGCCTTGAGTGGGCCCCTTGCCCTCTCTGGGCCTCCATCTCATGTGCACAATGAGGGATTTGGACCAGTAGGTCCCTGTTATGGATTGCACTGTGTCCCCAAAAAATATGTGTTATAAATCCTAACTCCTATACCTGTGGGGAGGAGCCCAGGTGGTACACTGGTTAAGTGCTCGGCCGCTAACCCAAAGGTCAGTGGTTCCGAACCCACCAGCTGCTCCTCGGGAGAAAGATGTGGCAGTCTGCTTCCGTAAAGATTACAGCCTCAGAAGCCCTATGGGGCAGTTCTACTCTGGTGTCTATTCTACTCATAGGGTCACTATATGAGTCAGAATCAACTTGATGGGGGACCTGTGGGTTATAATCCCATTTGGGAATGGGTTTTCTTTGTTATGTTAATGAGGCAGTAGTAGTGTAGGGTGTGTTTTACATCAATCTGAGATATAAAAGAGCAGATTAAGCAAGCAAGCAGAGATGTGGGAAGATAGATGCGAACCACTTGAAGGTCACTGAGGAACCAAGGAACAGAAGCTCAGAAAAGACATGAAGCTTCCCGCAGAGCCGACAGAAAGAAAGCCTTCCCCTTGAGCTGGCACCCTGAATTTGGACTTCTAGCCTCCTAAACTATGAGAAACTAAATTTCTGTGTGTTAAAGCCACCCACTTGTAGTATCTCTGTTACAGCAGCACTAGATAACTAGACAGTCCCTAACATCCCCTCAGCCCTATTGGCGTCCCCTCCATGCCCATCCCATCACCTCTCACCATGGGATCGCACGACTTGTTCAATGACACTTCCTCACAGCCAGGCAAGCTTGCATTGGGTGCCCACAAGACATACTGGGGTTGCCCCGATGTGGCCAGGTACCCAGAAGGGAGTCAAGGAAACCATGGTCACAGGGCGTCTCCACAGGTCCCCTTCTCAGGGACCTCTTCCCAGGGCTGCCATACGCTTGTACCAGTTGTTACCTGCAAACCAAACCCATTGCCATCAAGTCGACTGAAACTCATGATGACCCTGTGTGTTACAGAGTAGAACTGCTCCATAGGGTTTTCTTGGCTGTAAGCTTTATGGAAGCAGATCGCCAGGCCTTTCTTCTGTGGAACCAGTGGGTGGGTTTGAACCGCCAACTCTTAGGTTAGTAGTTGAGTGCAGACTGTTTGTGCCACCCATGGACCCAAACGTTCCCTGCAAAGAAACCAAAACCAAACCAAACCCGTTGCCGTGGAGTCGATTCTGACTCATAGCGACCCTGTAAGACAGAGCAGAACTGCCCCACATGGTTTCCAAGGAGAGCCTGATAGATTTGAACTGCCAAACTTTTGGTTAGCAGCCGAGGTCTTAACCACTCCACCACCAGGGCTGAAATCAGCCTGTGCCCGCTCTTTCCACTCTGTGCGGGGGCAGGTGCAGGGCTGCATCTGCCCGGTGGAAGGGAAGCCTTCTTCCAATGGCACTAAGATCTGCCCCCATCCCCAAGGACCCCAAAAGGGCCTAGCGTGTGGGCAAAGGATACAGAGCAGTCATGGCCCAGTAGGCAATGCAGATGAGCAGGAGGATAAAGGTGACCAGCGGGTAGAACATGGTAGACAGCATCTGTCCTACAGCCCTGCAGGGAGATAAGAATGCTCAACAGCATAGCCCTGGCACCCAGCAAGGACCCCACTCCGCCCTTGCCAGGGCCATCCCACACCCCCTAGGCTGAAGCAACCGCAGCAGCGACTTTGTCTTTCATATCTGTATCCCTGGTGCTTGTGCAGGACAGAGTACCCAGTAGGTGCTCACTGGATAAACTGAATTGAATAAGTCAGGTTCAAGGGACCCTTAGAGGAGACCAGAGTCACAGAGAAGCCATCTGGGATAGCTTCAGGGAGAGAAAAGTAAGAGCATCCCCAAATAGTCTGTATGGTCTCTTGACTGATATGACAGGTCCTGGTTGGGAGCAAGCTGCTGCTTTTCCCCCCTGCCTGGATCCTGCCAATACCACCCACCAACAGCCATCACACGATGACAACTACCACTACCACTAACCCTTTCAGAGGGCTTCCTCTGTGTCAGGCACTGGTCTCAGCACTTGACAGACATTAGCTCATTGTATCCTCATGACAGCCCTATAAGGTAGGAACTACTATTTTTAGATAGGTAAAATGAGACCCAGGAAGGCTAAGTCGTAGAGCAGTGTTAACTTCTATGCTGTTCTGCCCTTCTCCTCCATGGCTCCCTGCCACCTTGCCAGCTCCCCCATCCAGGCCCAAACCCCTCCCCCCGGCCCCATCTCCCTCCAGACAGGCTCTGACTTGCTAGCCTCCTTCAGGAGAGCAATGGCGATTCGAATCCGTTGCCGCAGAAAGATGAGCATCAGCAGCAGGATGCCTTCAAGCACAGCCAGCACAATCACTGCGGGAAGATGGGGGCAGTGGAGCCCGGGTCAGGGCCCGGGCCCGGCGTGGCCCAGGGCAGGCGCCGGTGACTGGGTGTGAGTAGGGCACTCACGGGCAGCTAGCCAGGTTTCCTGCACTCTGCTGTAGGCGCTGAGGTTGGTGAAGTACAGCTGAGTGATGGAGGCTCCCTTGTCCCGCAGCACTCGGTACTCCTCCCAGCAGTGGTAGATGCCATATGCCAGCACTCCCAGCACCCCCAGGATTAGCACCAGCACCAGGGGCCCGGCCACCAGGCGCAGAAGCAGGATAAACAGCAGGCTCAGGACCAGAGCCACAGCGAGGGCACTGCAGGAAGCGTGAGGTAGGTGAGGGTCACCTCTGGTCCCCAAAATCTTTCCCCTTTCAGAGGCCCCCAAATGCCTTTCTTCACACCCCTAACATCCCCAGATTAGACATTTCCCTTCCAAATCCCGTTGGGCTTGAGGTCCATCCTGAGCTCTGGCTCCTCCTCCCCTGTCCAAATCTCTGTTTCAATCACTGGGCTAGGGGATAGAGGATCAGGGAGGGGAGAAGGACAGGAGGATGGGGGACTCTGGTGACTCACCCAAGAATCCAATACCAGGATTGGGCAAAATCTTCAAAGATCTTAACGCTGATGTCTCGGGCATTGAGGGTGTCAAGAAGACCACTGTTGGGAAGAGACAGGGTCAGATGGGGTCCTGGAGAGGAAGGAAGGGAAGGGCTATGGGGTAGAGATGTGTGGGATGGGGATGCCCACCTGATCGCCTGGGAGATGTTGCTGGTGATCCCGGGGAGGTCAGGCGGGGTGTTGTTGGACCATGGAAAACAGCGTCCCAGAGCTGCAGAGAGAGAACGTGGCTGCAGAGTGGGAAGGCCCAGGGCTCAGCCCCCACCCCAGCCCACAGAGCCCTCAGGGGAGCAAGGAGTGATGGGCTCTGCTTCTCAGCTGGGAGGGGAAAGGGAGGCTGCCCTTGATGTCACAGCCACACGGGAGCTCCTGTCCTGCTGAGCCCAATCCACTCTTCCTTCACTGTCTCAACATGCCTCTCCCCACCTCCACCTCTCCTAGCCCCCAGCTGCTACGTTGGTTCAGACCTTCATCCCTTCTAGTCTGGACTCTTAAAGCCCCTGCCCCCACAACCAGAGCCAGTCTTCAATCCGACCTCTTCCTGAGTGCCAGGGGGACCATGCCACAGCACGGCTCTCTCATCCCTAGACTCTAGGTCACTCTGCTGCTCAGACACCTCCAGAGGCTCTGTCCTGGAGACAGTGTCCACACTCCCTGGTCAGGCTACCAGGTCCAGCCCACTTTCCTCTCTCTTCTATGCCTTTGCTCCTGCTGTATCCCCCTCTGAGTGCTCTCTCCTCCAGAAATACTACCCATCACTCCCTGTTCAGCTCCATTCCCCCTCCTCCAGGAAACCTTCACACCTCTCCTCCATTTCCTGTGGCACGTGCTCTGTGCCTATAGAGCCATTTATCACAACATATTTGTCTAGCAAATTGGCTTTGTCATCTACATTCTGAAGATGAGGAAACAGGCTCAGAGAGGTCGAGTAACTGGCCCAAGATCACACAGCTAGCAAGTGCTGGAATTTAAATCCAGATCTATCTGAGTCTGAAGCATTTATTTCAGACACAACTAAGAAGTGAATATATTTTCTCATGCTTTAATTAAAAAAACTTTTTTCTATTAAAAAATAACATTTACTGTTGGAAAGAAGAGAAGAGGATACAGGGAAAAGGAAAAAAAAAAAAAAATCAAATGTGATCCTACTAGCTAGCCACACTCACTTGTAACGTTTGGATGAACATCTTTCTAATCTTTTTTCCATACACATATATATAAGCGTATGTGTGTGTGGATTCACCCATGCATGTTTTCATGGCATCCTCTCTTTGTGAGCATCTTTGATCTCTCTGCCTAGAATGTAGCTCCAGGCAGGAGCAATTTTCATCTTCTCTGCATCTCTCCTCAGTGGCTGGCACATAGTATCCAAACCAAGCCAGCTGCTATCGAGTCAATTCTGACTCATGGTGACCCCATGTGTTGCAGAATAGAACTGAGCTCCACAGGGTTTTCATGGCTGTGACCTTTCAGAAGCAGATTGCCAGGCCTTTCTTCTGATATGCCTCTGGGTGGGTTCAAATAGCCAGTCTTTAGGTTAGTAGTCAAGTGCAAATCATTTGTGCCACCCAGGGACTCCTTGGCACACAGTAGGTGCCTGGTAAACACTAGTGATCTGACTGCAGGGTCGTGCAGCAGAGAGAAATGGAGACCTGGTGCAAAATCCCATTTTGCCATTAATGAGCTGTGTGACTTCACCCTCTCTGGGCCTGGTTTCCTCATTTGAGTAAGAAAAATATTGGACTAGATGATGGCCAAGGAAGGAATTCATGCATCTCACCTGGACTGGAGGGGAGAAGGAAACTGGGGCAGAGCTCTTGCTGCAGGCTTTCGAGCACCGACTGAGGGGGAGGGAGAGAGGCAGACAGACACACAGACACAGAGCAGGATAAAAGATAAAAGATGTTGGGTCAGCAGAAGGAAGAGTGAGGATCCCCCCCACCCCACCCTCAGGCTCAGCCTGCCCTGCCCTCCACAGGAGAGCCACCCTGGGGATCCTCCATCCTCCTGTCTCCGCCCCTGATGACCCTTCTTGGTAACATTGAGGGCAGCACTCACCATATTCCCGGGCACCCCCGGCAGACAAAAATTTCTATTTAAAGCATAGAAGACCTCCTCGACTGTCTGGGGGACCTGTATCACTTGCATGGTCCATGAGGACTCTGGGCAGGAGGACACACACACCTGGGGGCAGAGAGCATGCTAAGGGGCTGGTACCCAGGACCCCGGAGGAGATCTGGGGCAGAGGCAGGACCCAGGCTCTGACCTGGGGAGTGGGGCACTGCAGGTCATTTGTGACAGCTGTCATGAGGTTGGTATTCTGGATGCAGCTGAAGATGTTGAAGTACAGTAGATATGGTTTGTCTCTGCGGGAGGGGAGGGCATGGTGCATCAGGGCCTGGTCAGGCCTGGGGGCACAGGGAGTGACTACCAGGGCCTTGCCTCAGTGGTACAGTGAGCCCAGCATGCCCCGGACATGTTATACCTTTCCTGGCCTCAGGAAGCTCAGTCTACCTGTGGAGGTAGGGGAGACACCCAGAAGATTTCCCAGAGTAATTCAGCATTGCAACAGCTATGAACTCTGGACCCAAGTCACCACTCACCAGCTGTATGACCTTGGGCAAGTCAGTTGACCCCTCACTGTCTCAGTCCATCATGCACCTACCTCATCGGGTTTAAATGAGTTAGTGTGTGTAAAGTACACTGCCTGCCTGGGACACAGCAATCACCATATAAGTGTTAGAGGTTGTATTATCTATTGAACTGACCATTTCCTGCATGCTGGGAACTGACAGCATCACTTCTGTAATCATCCTTGTGTTTCAGATAAGGAAATCAAAGCTCTGAGAGATTAAGTAATTTACACGAGGCCATACAACCAGAACATAGCCTCTTTGGGATTTGCGCACCCATCTCCAAACTCGAAAACCCATGTACTTAACCATGACTCTATAAACCAGTTGCTGGGAAATCGATTTCGACCCACGGCAACCCCATGCGTGCAGAGAAGAACTGCTCCATAAGGTTTTCAAGTCTGTGACCTTTCAGAAGCAGATTGCCAGGCCTGTCTTCCAAGATGCTTCTGGGTGGGTTTGAGCTGCGAACCTTTTGGCTAGTAGTAGTTGAGCGCTTGCTTAGCAATTTGTGCCACCAAGGGACTCCCCATGACTGTAGCCTCCCAATTCTAGCATGGATGGGTCTGGAGCCTGGGGGATGGGGGGAGTCTCCTGCCTGTTCTCCCCCTTACCTCCCTCCTCCCCCCATTTCTTCATACTCACTTGTTCTCCCCCAGCCCGCAGTAGGCCCCGGTTGAGTTCCTGGGGTAGAGGACTTGCCGGGGGTCTCCATACACCCAGGCTGGAGACAGAAACACACAGATGAATCACTGGAGGGTAGGGACTTGGGTAGGGGAGCAACTATGGGTGTGGCCCCTCCCTGGGTTACTGCCCCCTACCCACTGCCCCAACTCTGGGCAGCTGAAAACTTACCCACGATCCCCACCACGATGTAACCCAAAATGAAGATCAGGAAGAGGACACAGCAGATGACATCTGTGCAGCCCCTGGGAGAGAAATGGGAGCCCAAGCTGAGGAAATGGGGGTGGGGTGTCTGGGGGTGAGGGCTGGAGAGTTGGGGGATGCTGAATTGGAAAGTGGGATCAGTCTTTTTTTTTTTTTTTTTTTTTAAGAAAGCTCTTTAGGGGGTGGGTACATTTTTTCTAAAGTATAACACAGAAAAGCGCACACCTCAGAAGTGCTCAGCTTGATGAATTTTCACAAAGTGAGCATGCCAGGACATCACTAGCCCCCGGAAGCCCCTCTGGAGCACACTCCCAGACACAACAATCCCCCCAAAAGCACCACTCTGCTTACCTTTTCTTTCCTACAAGTTCCTTGCCCATATTTCAGCAAATACAAAGGAAAAACAAGACCTGCCCCCTCCCCACCCACCGAGTGCCTAGAACTCACCTGTTCTTGATGGGGCCTCGGAAGGAGGGGTCATATTTGACTGGTTTCCCTGAGGGGAATGGGGAGGAGTGTGGAGAATGAGGCACTGAGAGGACTCTCTCCCCACTTTCTGGCCCTCCCGAATTCTTTCCCAACCCAACCCGGGAGTTTGGAGGGTATGGACAGGGGCAGGGCTGGCCCTGGAAGAGGCGGAATTGGAGAGCAGGAAAAGTAGGACCAGAGCCTGGTCAGCAGCTGAGCAGCTCAGCAGCTCAGGCCATGAACTCCACCCAGGCGGCCTTGGCAGGAGGGGGAGGGGGGCCTTTATGGGCTGTTTCCGGCTCAGCCTGGCAAATGGCCTTCATCCCCTGCCCCCACCCTGGCCAGTTTCTCCTAAGTCTCCCTCTAGCTGGGATGTGGGACTCTGTGTGAGCCATCTCAGTGGCTCTCACGCCCCCATCCTCATCCCTCTCCCTTCCCCATACCCTACCCAGGGACCACACAAATCTGAGCCCCTCTGGGAGGTCACAGCTCCTTCTCACATCTGCCCCAGGCCCTCCTTCCACCCTCTGGCCTGAAGCCATAGGAAAAGCAACTGGAGCCAAGTGGCTTTAACCCCTGCATGGCCTGGGGATGGAAGGGGCCTCTTGTAGACCCCAGTCCCTAAGGGATCTCAGTCCCTAGGTCCCCCCCCACCCCACGCCGGCCTCTGACTGGAAGTCATGGTGACACCTGAGCCCGACCGTTGAGACTGTGGACAAGTGCTGTTCCCTGTCCTCCCAGAGTACACATGGGAGAAGGTGGGGCCAGATAGCCAGGGTCCCCTGTGTAGGGAGGGTGGAGGCCTGGGCAAGAGGCTGGGAAAGGGTGGGATCTGTTTTCCCCAGGTGCTCTGGACTCTGTCCTACCAAGGCTGATGGACATGAGGTCAATGATTGACTCAAAGCCAATCCAGAAGTCTACTAGGGACTCTTTGCTGCCCCTTTCCCTAACCTCCTACAGATCCAAGCCCTGCCTTGGGGAGTTCCTCCCTCAGGGATGCCTCCCCTCCAGACCAGGAGCCCAGACTCCCAATCCCCTCGGGACCTTGCAGGCAGGCCCCAGCCCTTACTGTTCACAGGGCTTCCTGAGGTAGGTCCCCAGCTTCCTCTTCCCTCAGATCCCCAGTACCTATTCCTCAGGATGCCTGGGACAGGCTCCCAGCCTTTATTCCTCACAGACTCTGGTGACAGGCCCTGCTTCCCCCATCTGCCCCAGGTCTTATCCTTCACAAAACAGACAAAAAAACCCATTGCTGTTTAGTCAGTTCCGACTCATAGAGACCCTATAGGACAGAGTAAAACTGCCCCATAGGGTTTCCAAGGAGCCGCTGGTGGATTCAAATTGCCAATCTTTTGGTTGGTTAGCAGCTAAACGCTTAACCACTGCGCCACCAGGGCCCCTACCCTTCACAGAAACCCCAGAATCCCTGCTCCCATTCCTCAGGTACCCTGAGGCAGGTTCTTACTCTTTGCTCCTTACAGAAACCCTGGAGGAAGGTCCCCAGCTCCCTCTCTGCAAAGACCCTCAGCCCCAACTCCTCAGATGGACTCCCAGTACAGCCCCCCACCCTACCTGGGCCCCTGCCACTATTTACCACTCCTTACAGAGACCCCTGCAGGTAGGCCCCCAGCCCGTCGGGGGTCCAATCCCCAACCACTCACAGAAAGCTCAGCAGGCAGGTCTCCAGCACCTTTCTCCGCAGGGACCTATAGTCCAGGCTGAAAATCCTTCTCTTCCCAGGGACCCCAGCCCTTACTCCTCCCTGGGACCAGGCCCAGCCTCCGCCCTCAACGGCTTCAAAGCACGACACTCCCTGCCCCTGAGCTCCATCCCCAGCTTGGGACCCCAGCTCTGCCTCCTTCTAGCCAGGATTTGTTTCTCGGGCTCTCTCTTCAAGGACCCAGAGTCCAGGCCTGAAACTCTTCCTCTTCTTCTCAGGGACCCCAACTTCTTATGGATAGCCAGACTCCAATTTCCCTCTCCAAAGGCCCCAGTAAGGGCTCCCAGCCCCTGAGCCTCACCCCCCTTCCATCGGTGCATTTTTCCTGGGCCCTCCCCTCAGGGACCCACAGCTCTCCTCAGCTTCTCTCCCTGGGAGCACTCTCCCTGGGAGCAGCCCAGCCACCATTCCTTGCAGTGGCCTGGGCCTGGCCCTCCCTTCCTCCCTTCCCTCTGCAGGGTCTTAGCCTCTACCCCCAGCCTCACCATTGGCGTCCTCCTTGTCCCGCTGCCCCATGGTTCAGTCTCCAGAGTGATTGGAGCCAGAGAAACCTGTCGTCTCACCTGCCGCCTGCCCCGCCCCCCCAGCCACGTCACGGCCCCACCCCTGCCTGTGGTCCCCACCCAACACACACTAGTTCCTCCTTCTCAACCCTGTGCCCAGTGGGCTGGGAAGGCTCAGCCTGTGACAGAGGCACAAAGGCTGGCTGTTGGGGGCCCCATAGTCCATGGCAGGAAGGACCTGGCACGTTCCGATAGGAAAACCCTTCATAGTTTTGCGAAGGGCCTCACCTATGGTGGTTATTTTCATGCCACACCTTCCCTCCAAAGATTAAGTGTCAGGATTTGCCTTTTAGTCCTTGACTAAACCTTGCCCCACAGTGGTCCCCTACCACCCTGCCCTCCCTCTGGGCAGCCGTCCACACCAGCCACACCTGTCCAGCTTGCTTCCCATCCCCTCTGCCCCTTGGATCCACATTCCTGCTGCCATGTGTACCCCACCCCTCAATCACCCAGATAGTTCATTATCAAATCTAACAATTTATTGAGAACAAAAGAAACCAGTTGGCAAAAAGGCCCGATTTCAATTCATCCAAATTCAGCTGAGGATGGGGAACAGAGGGGCTGCCAGCCCTGAAGTCACACTCCCAGGGAGGAACCAGCTCTGGGAGAAGGGGGCTGTCAGACCTCCAGGGCCTGGCTAGGGTATCTGGCCAAGGAATGTGTCAAGGGCTAGGGTGGGGAAAAGTTGGCAGTGCCCCCAGGGTGGGCCATGAGCAGCAGGTGGCAGAGGCTGCTGAGGCAGGTGGCTGGCCATCAGGGGTGGGGAGGGAGAGTGAGTGTGGTCCATTCTCAGGGGTTGACAGGGGGCAGGGAGCCGAGCTCGGGCAGCAGCTCGGGGTGGGGGTCCAGGCGGGCCAGGCGGCTCTGCTCCAGGGCAATGGCCTCGGCTGAGTGCTTGCACTTCTCAGAGCCACACTGGCAGGTGAAATACTTGCTTTTGATGTCCCAGAAGCGGTCACCATAGTCAAACCTGTCAGAGGAGCACACGGGGCTCAGGACCCAGACCCAGCTGCCCTGAGTCCACCCCAAGGCCTCTGACGAGCCTGCTCCCCAGGAGAAACTCAGGCACCCATTCCCATCGTCCTCTGATAAGCGCTAAGCCCTTGTATGTTCTTTCGACCTGCAGCATCAGCATCACCTGGGAGCTTGTGAGAAATGCAGAATCCTAAGCCCCATCCCTGACTGACTGAATCAGAATCTCTCGGTGAGGTCCAGGATTCTGTTCTAACAAGCCCTCCAGGTGGCACTTAGGTACACTGAAGTCTGAGCGGCCTGCTCTAACCTACGCCCGGAAACCAGTGCTCCCCGGCCTTCAGCAACCGGTCGCAGGCTTGTTACATCTCCCACACCGGGAAAGGTCCTGGGACGCCTCACCCTAGCTCCTCCCCAGTCCGGATGTCTCGGGAACTGAAGAAGGCAATGCGTGGAAACCGCAGGTCTTGGTGCAGCATGAAAACCCGGACGGGGATGATGTTGGGGTCGCACAGGTGGTTGATGAAGCGGCTGATGTTGCCATAGTAACGGGCATCAATGCAGTACACCTCTCCATCCTGAAGGCAAGAGCATCACTTTCCACATCTCCCCCATCCTGCCTGCCCAGCCAACTACCAGTAACACCTAGTCCCTCCTTCCCAGGTATCCAATCTGCTGACTTCCCAGGGGACCCTAGGAGCCCAGCCACTGGGAGTGCAGGGGTGGGATGGTGGCATAGGGGTTTCTTGCCCACCTTGTTGTCTAAATCGAAGAGGTAAGAATCATCCTCTCTCACATCGGCCTCAGCATCAGAGATCAGCTCCCCGACATACCTGTTGGGCAGCAAGTGGTGGTTCTCAAAGTGAGCAGGGGTTATGGGAAAGCTACTCCAGGCCCCGTCTCTCCTCACAATCCCATGGAACCCCCTTCCACTACTCCATAAGCTGGTCCAGTCACCATCCATGAGTCCCACAGACCACCAGGCTGAGGGTGGTGGGGAGATCCAGGGAAGAGGCTGGACATCACATGGGAGGGAGGTGGGTCCAGCCCCCCCAGGGGGGACTCAGGAGGAGCATGGGGATATACACATGTAAGGGGACAACATAGGACACAAGATGCCAGCTCCCCACTGAACAGCTGGAACCACATGCAGGACTGGCAGGTGTGAGGGAAGCCCGAGGCAGGCAGGCCAGGGATGACCTGGAGAAGCTACAACATGGAAGTTAAAGGTACAGGTTTGAGACTTGTCAAAGGAAGATTCCAGTGAGCCTAAAGACGCCAAGCCTCTGTGGTTACGGGGATTAGTATTTATTGGCAGTTGGTTGGGTAGGGAAATTTGCTCAGGTGTAGTTAGACACAGAGAGGTTTGTGTACTTAGGTCACCCGACCGGTGGTGGGCAATGCAGGACTGAAGGACGGGAGGGGGTCAGGGCTGCAACGAGAGCCAGAGCCACAGAAGCCAGGAGGAACTCGAGGAAGGAGTCAGCGTGAGAACAGCACACTGGGACAGCGAAGTGAGGGACAGGAGCTGGCGCAGGATGGATGGGTCGAAGGGGTGATGTCAGGGTCCTGGGAACCAGAGTAGTCTAAGGAGGTGTCAGGAGAATGACGACTGCTGAGAGGCAGCATCTGCAGAGGGTGAGGGCAAAGGCAGATTCTGGCAGGGATAAGCAGTGAGCGGATGGTGGGGACATGGAGGCCTAGGAGGAAGGGGGGCACTTGTCCAAGCTGAAAGGACGTGAAGGAGAAAAATTGGGATAGAAAGCCACCACGACCACCACCAACTGCTGCTGAGTTGATTCCAACTCATGGCAGTCCCATGTGTGCCAGAGTAGAACTATGCCCCCCAAATTTTCAATGGCCGATTTTTCAGAAGCAGATTGCCAGGTCTTTCTTCCAAGGCACCTCTGGGTAGACTCGAACTGCTAACCTTTTGGTTAGCACGGTTAGCTAAGGGAAAACCTGTGTTAAGTTTGAAGGCTATGAGGTAGGAGCCAGGGGAGAGGAGGTGATTACAGAGGCTGGGCAGTGAAAGGACTGATGGAGAGGAACAAGGACCCTGAAAAGGAGGACTGAAAGATAGTTATCATCTCCATTTTACAGACAAGAAAAATAAGGCTCAAAGAGATTCAGTAACTTGGCCAAGGGCACAGTGTCAGATCGGCTTAAACTCAGGGCTGCCTGTCTCCCAAATGAGCACTTTTCCCAGCTCAGAGGGCAGGGGAGAGAATGTGTAAGGATCAGAGATATGTGGAGGTGAAGTGGGAGGAAGATGCGGGCACAGTGACAGAAGGCTCTGGGGTCTGGGCAGAGTGGAGGTGTGGTCCTTGGCTGTGGGAGGGGGGCACAGGAGGCTGGCCAGAGTGGGGGCAGTGAGAGGGATGGGGCCCGTCTGGGAGAAGAGCAGAGAGGGAGGCCTGGGCAGTGGCTGTGCATTCACCCCTCACCCCCAGGTGCCAAGGTGCCCCAGCAGACTCACTCGCAGATGAAGGTACCCTGGGGGATGGTCTGCAGGGCGCGGACCCCCCAGCCCATCTTGGCTGTCCGGTAGAGCTGCAGTCGCACCCTGGGGGCAGGAGGGATGGCGATGTTGCCGGGAGGGGCCTGGAAAAGCCCCAGGGTAAGGGAAGGGGCACCCCACCACTTTCTGCTGATGAAGGGGGTGAGGCGTGTATGGGTGGGCTGCAGGGTGGGCCCTCACTTGATGCCGCTCTGCACCACCCGGTTCTTGCAGTTCCTCCAGCAGGAGCAGGCCTGGTTACACTCAAAAATCAGGGGGGGCTCGATCTTGTTAAACTCCTGGAGAAGCCGCCCATCCTGGGGTCCAGAGGGGGGGAGAGTCGTCTGTGTGATGCCCACCTCAGCTGCCCAGGACCCCCAAGACCCCATGGAAAAATGCACTGTTGCCCCACCCCAGATGGGGGAGGGGGACTGAGGGAGGCCACACAGGCTCTGAGACCGAGAACAGGAAGCACACAGCCATGACCCTTGATTTGCATATACCTGGGCATGGCCCATCTCTGTCCTGGCAGTGCCCCAGGACATCCCCAGGTGCTGCCCCACCCTCACAGCCACTTCCCTCTCAGGGCAGGAGGTGAGAACAAGGGCCCAGGGAGTGAACATTGTTCAGGTCAGATCCTCTGAGGAGAGGACACACCTTGTCATACCAGCACCGGATGCTAAGCTGGCCACACAGGCAGTTGGAGCTGGAGCAGTCGTCCACACACGTGCAGTGCTGGGCGGGCAGGAGAGGGTTAGCTCAACCCCCAGATGCTCCCTGCCCCCCAACTGCTATCTCCTCTGGGGGTTCATGTTTTAGGATAGTGGTGGTCAGGGTCCCGGGGTGAAGGAGAATCAAGATATTGCTGATGGGAGTATCCCCAGAGCTGCCCTGGGGCCTTCCTGTGGTTTAGAAAAAGGAGCCCTTCCCCTGAGTGGACACAGCCCCCCACCCTCAGCCAGGTGTCCTGGTTAGCCCACAACATGCCCTACTGTACCTGGTTACTCTGGGTGTCCCTTTGGGAGGGCCTCTGGCCAGCCGCTTGCTTACCTGCAGGTGGGTGATGTTGCGGTCGATGTTCATGGTGGACGTCTCGCAGTTCTCTGAGATGTACTTATAGTCCTCGGGGCAGGGCTCCCCGTCCACACCGTTGACACAGGGAATGGGTACGTTCTCATAGCCCCGAGCGACATCCCTGGAAGCAGAAGGGGAGATGGAGCTGGAGGGCTAGAGCAGCGCTGAGGGGCTCCCCCAGGTGCAAGCAGGGGCTAGGGAGGCTCAGGGAGCTCACGGGGGCATGGGACAGAGCTGGGGATGGTGCCGGGTTCACTGGTCCATGGGGAAGCCTGGGGGTGGGTCTGGGGTGGTTCTAGGGGTTCACTGGGGCATGGGGAGTAGAGTTACCACATAAAATACAAAACCTCAATTAAATTTGAATTTCAGATGAACACAAAATAATCTTTAAATATATCCCAAATATTGCTGGTAACTTTTTTTTTAAATTGTGATATATATATAAATAATGGAACATTTTTCATTTCTAGATTCTTCACACGTACAGTTCAGAGACGTCACATTCATCACATTGTTCAACCATCACCATTAACTGTTCCCAAACTTTCCCATCACCCATAACAGAAGCTCAGTGTCCCCTTACACTAAAAAACTATTCACTTTTATCTGAAACTCAAATTCAACTGGGTGTCCCCTACTTTTATTTGCTAAATCTGGCAACACTAGTGGGGACAGGACCAGGAACAGTTCCGGGGATCCAGTGGGGTCTGGGGATGTTCTGAGCGGTTGATGGGGACCAGGGAGGGCCTGGCCTACCGGCAGATGATCTTCTCGGTGCGGATGGCCCGGTTTCCCACTCCCAGCCGCAGCTTGCGGTTTAGCTGGAGCGCAAACCACACATCGGAGCGCTCGGGGGTCAGGTCCCACGCTGTGTCCCCTTCCTTGTTCCGCAGCTCAGGGTTCGCCCCACGGGACAGGAACAACCTGGGGAGGGGACGGGGAGTCCATGGGGTCTGGGGCAGTGAGAGGTGGGGAAGGGGAATCAGGAGATGGAGCCAGGTGGCGGCTCACAGTACGCAGTCGTGATAGCTCTCCCGGGCCGCAATGTGTAGGGGTGTGTCCCCGTGGTAGTTGACGGCGTGCAGGTCGCAGCGGGCGTTCAGGAGGACCTCAGCGATGGCGGCGCTGCCAGTGAAGGAGGCCCAGTGCAGGCAGATGTTTTCCTCCTGTGGATACACAAGGGGAAGGGATGGACGCAGGCCGCCAAGCCCTCCACTTTGCTCAGGGGCCTGGGGATATCCCCACCTCCCCCAGCCCGACCAAACTCCCACTCACGTTGTCAGTGAGGGTGACGTCGGCGCCCCGTGTCAGCAGCATGCGTATCACCTCAATGTGCTTGTGCTCTGCGGCCCAGATGATGGGCGTCCACCCACCACTGTCCTGTGGGTGGGGAGAGAGGGAGGAGGGTCAGGTGGGGCCAGCTCCTCCTTGGCCCCAGAGCAGGCTGGGCCAAACAGTCAGGACCACACATTCTGCACGCAGACTGAGTGTGAATCCCAGCTTGACCACTCACAGGCTGTGGGGCCTTGGGCAAGTCACGTAACCTCTCTCGGCCTCAGTTTTCTCATCTATAAAATAAAGCTTACAGTGGCTATTGTGCAGGACTGCTGAGAGAATTAAATGAGTAATTTTTTTCTTTCTAAAAAATACTTGTTTCCTAGGTGTGCCCACTGAAAAGTCCTAGAAGCAATGACAACCCAGGGGCAACAAACACACCCAGACACACAAACCGTATTCTCTAAAAAAGATTTCCCATTTAAAGGAACCACAGTTTCTTTAGAGAAATGGCAGATTCTGAGTTTGGGGCAGGACATGTTGTGTGAAGGCACTCAAAGCTTCTGAGTCATGTCAAAAGCTGCAGGAGCCTACTTCAAGGGCTCCCCCTGGTTAAAGATGGAACAATTCAAAGATCAAAAAGAATGACACCAATAGACTAAAGGCGTCCCTGGGTAGCGCAAATGGTTAAATGCTCAGGTGCTAACCAAAAGTTTGCAGATTTGAGTTTACCCAGAAACACCTTGGAAGAAATGCCTAGCAATCTACTTTTAACAAATCAACCACTGAAAACCCTATGGAGCGCAGTTCTACTCTGATACATATGCGGTCACCATGAGTCTGAGTCAATAGCAACTGCTAACAGACTAAAACACAACCGACATATATGAGAGTCCAAGAGTTACTAAGAAACTCATTGGTCACTTTCAGAGATCAGGGCAGCAGCTCATTATTCTGAAAACGATAAAAGAAAACAAGCAAGAAGAGAGGAAAAGTCAAGAGAAATACAAAAGAAAATGAAAAAATAAATGGAGACAGACATGAGTAGCGTTGACTGAATGAAAAGGTCGGCGATCAGGTGAAGGAGAAAGAGGGCCAGAGAGAGCCCCAGGCTAAGACAAAGAACCAGGTATCACACACCCAGAGGAGTTGGGGCCGGGTGTCCGCCTGGGGGCCACCAACCTGGGCATTGACATCCACCTGTCCCGTGCTGAGCAGCAGGCTGACCATCTCCAGGTTCCCAATTTTGGCCGCGTGGTGGAGGCAGGTGGAGCCGTCCTCTTCCTGAGGGAGACATAGGCAGATGAAGGCTCTGGCTGGCACTGCAAACCAGTCCCCGCCCCCCGGACCCCTCCCTGCCCGCACCTTGCTGTAAACGCAGCCGCCGCGCTGCACCATGTAACGTGCCACCTCCAGGTGGTTGTTCACCACAGCCTCCATCAGTGGTGTCCGCTGCTGCTTGTCCACCGCATTGATGTTGGCTCCAGCCTGCAAGGAGGTGGGACCCGGGCTCGCACCATGTGGGAATGGGGCTGAGGAGGGGGTCCAAGGCCCGGTCACCGAGGTAAAGGGCCAGCAATGCTGACCTGCAGTAGCACGTGGCAGATCTCCACAGAGCCCTTCTGGGCAGCCGCGTGCAGGGGTGTGCGCTTGCTTTGCTGGTCACTCTGGAAGTTGGGGTCCAGGTTGTCCACTGTGTGGAAATCCCATTACACCAAGAGAGGGAGGGATAAGCGGTGAGCAAGCCAGGGGGCAGGCGGCATCTCCTCAGGGCCCTAACCTGGGTGAGAGACCCCTCCTGGGCATCCTCTGTGCTCCCCTCCACCACAACAGTTATCAGAGTGGGGAATTAAGAGCTCCGGGAAGGCCTGGGTTCAAATCCCGGTCCTGCCCTTTAGTACTACTGTGCCATTGGGCAAGGTACCTAACCTCTCTGTGCCTCTACCCCCAGAAAGCTTACACAACCTGATACATACAAGCACCCAGCACATCACTCAGCACCAATGTACTCTCATCATCACCATCATCCTGGGTCACCTGTATGTTTTCCCCACACACCAAGTCCTTCAAGGTGAGGACTACACCCTTCATCCCTGTCCTCCTGGCCCTGAGCCCAGTGCCTGGTGCACAGTCGATACTCAGTACAGGTTTGCTGAACGAGCGAGTGGATGAATACTCACACAGCATCAGGATCACCTTTTGCAGCTCCCCCTGCTTCACTGACAGGTACAGCTGTCGTGGGTGGAAACGAAGCTTTTTCCGCCTGCAATGGTGAGGGAGGAGAGGGTCGGCTCCTGTGACTGGAGCACCAGCCTCCACGCCTGCGGAGTCGGGGCTTCTCCCACCCCACCCAATCCCCGCTCACCTCTCCGACTCCTGGATGACCAGGGCCTTTTCCAGGGCTTCTCGGCCTGGCCCAGGAGGCAGCCCCACGGCTGAGAGGCAGCCCCCATTGGGCAGGGTAAGGGAGGGCCCTGAGCTGTCAATGGTGTCAGCCAGGGGGTCGCAGGGGGGGCGTCGGGGCTCGCCGTGGCCTCGCATCCGGGCGCTACGGGAGAAGGTGCTGATGTCTGGGGGCGATATGGAGGGGGTAGAGACAGAGAGTAGAGACAGGGAGACCAGTACCTGGGCTGGGATGTGTCCGCTCTCCCAGGGGCATCCTGGGCCAGGGGTGGAGGGGCGGGGGCTGCAGTGCTGGCTGGTGGGGTCATCCCATCCCCCCGGGGGATGGTCACCTCCTGGGCCTCAGAGGCGTCCTCCCCACAGTGGGGACAGAAGACCATCCCATTCAGTTGGGACACGCAGGCCTTGTGGAAGCGGTGGGCCACGCGGAAGTCAGGGTGACACTCCAGGAAGGTACCCTGGGGGCGAGGAAACGAAGTCAGGTCCTGGAAGCCCCTCCCCCGCCAGGCATGCCTGCCTACTCCAGTGGTCACTCACTGCCGTGCAGAAGTAGCCACATCCTGGGCAGCAGTGATGTTTGACCATGCGGGCGCGGTGGGTCTCACAGAGCACCATCAGGGCCACACGGCTGGACGGCCTCATGGTCTCCCGCTTGAGGATGGCAGCGTTGCAGCCCGACAGCTGTGGGTAGTGAGGATACCAAGGAGAGACAGTGAGGCTGGGGCTCAGGGTGGGCCCTCCCTGCCACCTCTTCTAGCAGTCCAGAGGCCCACCTCTCCGTCCACACTCTCGGTGGCCATGCACTTATGCCCCGCCCTCTCACTGATGCGATCGATTTTGGGTGCCTCCATGCGGCAGCTGCAGAGGGGCAGCTCCTCAAAGCCACGTTCCGTCTCCAGTGAAGATGTGTCATTGGACACCCCTTGAATGGAGAGAAAAAAAAGAGCTGAGGAGGGCCACGCCCCTCATCCACTGGGACCCCTGACAGGTCCTCTCACCCCCACCCTGACTCTCCCTCCATGCTCTAGAACCCCCAAAGCCTGACTGTGAACGCCCTGGCTCCAACAGGTCTCCCTCCTCCCGGTTCCCTCCAGCCCAGAGGGCGCCCCCTAGTGGCTCCCTGTCCCAGCAAATGGCAATTACCAGCATGGTTGGGGGAGAGGGTCCCCTCGCTGGGCAGCTCCAGGGACCCCAGAGGGACCTCCATGTACTCAGTGGGGCCTGAGGAGCCCACACCATTCACTCCTGACACAGAGACAGAGAGAGTGAGAGTGCGAGCTCACCGGCACGCGAATGTGGGTACACGCGGGTGTACATGCGTGACCGTGTGTGCATGTGTGTGTGCGTGCTCTCTGGGGGCTAGGAGGGGGCTGGAGGAGGGGACCCAAAAGCAGAGCAGCACCCTCACCTCGTAGCTCCTTAGCTCGCGGAGGATCCCGTTTCCGCCGTTTCCGGGTTGGCTTCACCCACGGGCTGTCCTTCCGCCATTTCTTCTTGGCCTTGCGCCGGCCACTGGAGCCACTCTGGGGAGGAGGAGGAGAGTCAGGGACCCCAGCCTCCAGCCCCTCAGTGCCTGCCTCCTATGGGGATGCCAGCTTCCGGCCCTTTTACCCTATCTGACTGATTGCCTGACTCCTCATCTTCTTCCTCTTCTTCCTCCTCCTCTTCCTCTTCTTCTTCCTCTTCTTCCTCCTCCTCTTCCTCCTCTTCTTCACTCAACTGTTCAGCAAGAGCTTCAACTTCAGACTGGGGGAGAGGCAAGATGGGGCTGGGGGGACAATGACTCCCAGGCCACAGCTCTCTCCTGGGGTGGGGGAAACTTGAGAGAGAGGCAGAGCAGGACATTTCCAGCCCCGAGGATTCAGACAATGAGGTAGAAGAAAGAAAACGGCAACAACAAAAACCAGGAATGGTGGTTCCCTGGAGAACGGGAGTGTGGGCAGGAGAGAAAGGAAAAAGCTAGATAAAAAGAAAGGTATTGACTACTATACAGCATAAGAAAGGTGCTATAGTTACATGCAACCATATATGTGAGTCTTCCAACATAATACTGAGTTTTTTAAAAAACAAGCACCAGGAAACAAGTAGTATAATTCCCTTTTCATAAAGTTCATAAGTAGGCAAGACTACCGCTGGCTGCTAAAAATGGTAGGTGAAGAACTTTATAACCAATGGATCAGGCTGACATCACCTGAACCTGCTGGCCAATCCTGACATCACAAACAAGAAGCTCTGTGCTTCCTGATGTGATGCAACTGGAAGCACTTGGTACCTACTATCAAATCTTCTTGCAAAAAAAAAAAAAAAAAAAGGAATCTGAAGCTGATCATGCTTCTAGATCTAGCACTTTACCAAAAAAATGTGGCAGAGAGAAACATGTCAGACCCCATCCCAAGTAGCCAACTCCTAACACGAGAACTTCTGTAGGACAACTGACTTGATTCCTTCAACAAATAAATGGCAAGAAAAAAAAACTTTCAGAAGAAATGTGGAAGCTATATGTCAAGAGAAACCTAAGACAAATACCAATCAAATCAGTGTATGGACCTCGTTTGGATCTTGACAAACAAAAAAACATCACTTATGAATCAACCGACAAAACATGAAAACTAAGTAGATGTTAACAGTATTAAAAAATTAGAGGTAAATTTTCTAGATATGAAAATAGTAACGCAATGATGTCAAAATACAAAAAGCCTTATACTCATAGACCAAAAAAAAAAAAAACCACACACACACACCAAGCCCATTGCCAGTTGAGTCGATTTCAACTCATAGCGATCCTGTAGGACAGAGTAGCACTGTCCCATAGGGTTTCCAAGACTGTAAATCTTTATGGAAGCAGAATATCACATCTTTCTCCTGCAGAGCGTCTGGTGGGTTCGAAGTGCTGACCTTCTCGTTGGCAGCTGAGTGCTTAACCACTGTAGCACCAGGGTTCCTTTTGTTTATAAACACATATGAAAATACTAACAGATAGCATGGTATGGTATCTGGGATCTTGGATTTGCTTTAAAACAATCCAGTAGGTATGTGTGTTGGATGGGGACATTAGAGCAAGAAAATAAAAAAACCCAAACAAAAACCCAATAAACAACAAAACGAAGACTAGTGAGAAAACTCTGGACCTGGGGGAGTGCTGGTGGGAGGGCAGGCCTGCAGACCTCACCTTGCTGTCAGAGTCCACGCGCTCATCCACAGAGTAGGAATCGTAGTAGAGACTAAAGTCATCCCCCACCACCGTCTCCCACTCCTCCAGCGACCCAGGGTCCCCCTTCTGCAGGGTCACTTCTCCCGAGCCCCGGGCAGAACCCAACTCCTCCGACTAGAAAAAGATCAGAAAAATTGAAGCTGCTGGCAACCACCCCCATCAGCCCCCACTTCCTTTGAGGACTCAGGGTGTGGCCCCAGAGCCTAGACATACTTGGAGTAGTCTTCCCCCCTCCCAGTGGGAAGGCCTTGCTCCCTGCCTCTCCCAGCTCACCAGGCCACCTCCTGAGTTCAGCTTCCTCCTTTTCACCACATCTGGAAAGAAAGAGAGAAAGGGGTAAGGCCTGTGCCCTACACCTTCAAGACAGGCCACATCAGGCCACAGATGGGTAGTAGGTGAAACTGACCTGAGGTCACCTTCCCCAGCGAGTGCACATCATCACTCATTCGGAAATGCTGCACTTCAGGGGGCCGCTTCTCAGGGACTGGGGGCTGTGGGTGAGAGGGAGCATTTTGGATCAAGGAGTACCGACAGTTCTGATTAGCCTGGAGCCCCAGGTGGAGGCGGGTTGGTGAGTCACACCCTCAGAAATGCCATCTAGAGCCCCAGGAACCAGAACATAACAATAACAACAAGATGTCAACCACATTCCATAGCTAACACTCTTTACTCCCATTCTACAGATGAAAAAACAAACTCAGTAAAGCTAGACTTTATCCCTGTGATGGAAACCACATCCAGGACCAAACCCACTCATAGTGACCCTGTAGGATAGAAAACTGCCCCATAGAGTTTCCAAGACTATAAATCTTTATGAAAGCAGACTGCCACATCTTTCTCCCACAGAACTGCTGGTGGGTTCGAACCAACAACCTTTCAGTTAATGGCCGAGTGCTTAAGCACTGCGCCACCAGGGCTCCTTATATCCAGGATAGAATATACCAAAAGTCCTTAAAACCTTGCCATAAAGCTTCTGAGATTCTGGGGCATTTGTGATTTACCTCCTTTGTCATTTCTATGGCCTTTGCTTTCTTTCCCGCGGGAATTCCCAATAAAACCTTAAAATGGAGCAGCGGTAGGTTTCAAAGGAAGGAAAACATTCCCCTGGGGGCTTGCTTTGAGGTAGAAAATAAGAGTGGTTTGAAGTTTCTTTACATAATCGTTATCATAGGAGTAATTAAAACATTAACTATATAATTAACGCTTTAACATCTCTCTGTTCTACTACTCTTCCACTCCAAAAAAGTGAACTCTTGAAGACATGAACAGCGTTTGTTTACAGATTAAGTCCCAGCCCATTATTTAACAGGCAATAGATCCTTGGCAAATATTTAAATAAACTAAAAAATACCTGAAACTAAGTTTTTAAAAAGCCCACAAGCAGTTTAAGGTCTGTAATCCTACTTCACCCCACCCTGCCCCCACTCTCACCTGTCCATTTCCGGGTTTGGACATGGTTTTCCTGGCTCGGTGGACCTTAGGCTGCCCCTCTGGACTGGTGGTGGCTGGAGGGGCTTCAGGCCCTGCTGCTGCCACCCCCTGGGCCCCTGGCATACTCAGCAGCCTCATGGCCAAGCTCTGGACTGAAGGAGGTGACTTTCCAGCCCCTGTCATTGACATCTTGGCTCGACTGGGACAGACACCCCCACCTCCCTTGCTGGGGGAAGAGGGGAATGACTTTGTGGCATGGCCTAGAAAACAGATGGGCAGGCAAGCAGAAGGTAAGACACGAGGGAAGGGTCAGAGGATTCCCCTCCCATGTTACCGGCCCCCACAAACGTTACCCCCCAGGCTCCCCAGCCTCTCACCCAGCAGGATGCGGCCCCCATGGAGGTCCCCGTCTCCCTCAAGGCTCTCAGGCTCATCCCCAATGAGCGGTGTGGCTCCCACGGGGGTGTGAGCCCCCTCGTCGCCGACGGTAACAGTGACAGAAGCTGGGGATGAGGGGCCGGGTGGCTCCAGGGGATCGGGGTTGGCCTTGGGCAGGGTCTCCTCACTACCAGAGGTGTCCCCCAAACAGCCATGAACTGAACAGGAAGAGAAAAAGTTCAGGATTAAGGATTCAGGATCTGTGTTGGGGGAGGTGAAGGTCCAACTGAGCCGTTTCTGCCGTACACTCACCTCTCTCGGTGGCTCCTCTGGGCTCCTTTTCCAGCAGCAGCGCCCCCATCTCAGCGGGCGCCTCCCCCTGGGAGGGGAGACAGGGGACGGGAGGGCTGGTCAGCCCGGTAGGGAGCTGGGGGGCCCAGGACGCCTGGGCCCTGGGAAGAGAGAGCAGGCTCCGGGGCCTACCTCTTCCCCTATGGGGGCCCCCCCTTCCGCGGCCTCTGCTGCCCGGAGGGGCCGCACGACCCCTACCCCGGGCCCGCATCAGCCCCCTCCCTCTCGGTAGACCCCGCATCTCTGGGGCCG